>NC_143039.1:59056114-59331114 GCF_057628025.1 Oncorhynchus mykiss
AATGTCAGCAAGGCACTGAGTCTGTAGAATGGCTGTGGTGACACTGAATTTAAACTCTGCTCTAATTGAACCTGATCATAAACTGCTTATAAACTATTATAAGGTAGTTAGTTCACAATGAAACAAATGTTTAGTAATGATATTATATATTCAGTTAATGAAGACCATCAGGCCACCAGGCGTCTTGGTAATCATATTTCTTCTCATCTGACCTGCCTGGTTAAAGTAGATAAACGGTAAAGAAAATAAATAGAAGATATTAAATGGTGAATGATGAAAGGATGTCATATACTGTATGACTAAACTATTAACGTCAAACAGGGAGGGAAACGATCGTTCCACTTCCTTGGAAAAACAAACTCCTTTAAGTTAATGTAAATATGGAATGTGTAATGATATATATTATTCTGGGTTAAATTGACTGTTTGTTATGTGCTATCAGCTACTGCACCTTGGCAGGTGTGCTGTCAGTCAGAGACAGAGGTCTGTGTGTGTGTAGGGAAGTCTGGATTTGGTGAAATGACACCTCAAACACAGTGGGAAATGAAAGGATGGAGGGTGAAGGATTGAGTATGTAGGGAAGGAGGAATAGAGGGATAGAGGGATGGATGGATGAATGTCATGGATCTTTCCACCTTACCATAGCCAGACACATCAGAGTGTGGTAGAAATGCTCAGCTAATGGGTTTTAGATTGATATTTAATACTATTGCAATGTGTAGTATTTCTATTCACTCCCAACAAGCATATTGTTTACCATTATTTAACCAGGTAGGTCAATAAACAACATCGTCTTATTCTGAAATTGTAATCAGCTAAGGGGAGTCTTCCTGTTATTTTGATAATACCTGAATAACCATTCTAATATTTTTTTGTATGATGTTTAGGTTTTTGTGTGGACACTGAAAAGTGTCTGGCCGGGATCCAATCCAATCACCGGTTTTCAACAATGTGGCTTTAGGTCATTTCCAATTGAGCCCACATATGCAGCATTTACCGTGAATGCAGTCTCTGCGAACGCAGAAATATTGCCTTTGAAAGCATCATTGTCGACAATCCACGATTGGTTTGAATCCCAGCATATATTTAATTATTGACCAGAATGATAATGTGAGAAGCGACAGAAGAGCCTAATAAATCAGTGTTAACTGGTAAGTATTAATACATCAGTGTTAACTGGTAAGTATTAAGAAATCAGTGTTAATTGGTAAGTATCAATAAATCAGTGTTAACTGGTAAGTATTAATAAATCAGTTCTAACGGGGAAGTATTCATAAATCAGTGTTAACTGGTAAGTATTAATAAATCAGTGTTAACTGGTAAGGAATTAATAAATCAGTGTTAACTGGTAAGGAATTAATAAATCAGTGTTAACTGGTAAGGAATTAATAAATCAGTGTTAACTGGTAGGTATTAATAAATCAGTGTTAACTGGTAAGGAATTAATAAATCAGTGTTAACTGGTAAGTATTAATAAATCAGTGTTAACTGGTAAGGAATTAATAAATCAGTGTTAACTGGTAAGTATTAATAAATCAGTGTTAACTGGTAAGTATTAATAAATCAGTGTTAACTGGTAAGTATTAATAAATCAGTGTTAACTGGTAAGGAATTAATAAATCAGTGTTAACTGGTAAGTATTAATAAATCAGTGTTAACTGGTAAGTATTCATAAATCAGTGTTAACTGGTAAGTATTAATAAATCAGTGTTAACTGGTAAGTATTAATAAATCAGTGTTAACTGGTAAGTATTAATAAGTCAGTGCTATATTAGGGTTATTCTACGGGGACAGCCGAAGAACCATTTTGGAAACCTTTTGTCTAAGAGTGCCTAAGTGTTAAAGTTAATACTGTATTCTCTTAGCCTGGAGAATACAGTCTCACTGCAGAATCTGACATTTGTCCATAAACGTCACATTTTAAGGTTAAGTTTAGGAATTCATTCTGAAGGGTTAAGTTAAGAGTTATTGTTTGGGATATGCTTGCCCTAGAAAAATCCAAGCCAATTGATGGTAATAGTGCTCACCGTTGCCCCTAGTGGCCAATTGTTAAATAATCGCCCAACATCCT
Organism: Oncorhynchus mykiss; assembly: GCF_057628025.1. Classification (NCBI taxonomy): domain Eukaryota; kingdom Metazoa; phylum Chordata; class Actinopteri; order Salmoniformes; family Salmonidae; genus Oncorhynchus; species Oncorhynchus mykiss. Next base: position 59,058,186 of record NC_143039.1, read on the forward strand.
ACTTACCTGAATGTACGTCGAATTCCACAGTGGATCTAGAGTGACCTGGCTGAATATTAAGTGTTACCTAGCAGAGAGAGACGTGGGATAGGAGAGACCACTGTGTGTCCAGTGGGGGATGGATATCTATCCCATCATACCTTGCTTATCTGATGCTCTGGTGAAGACTTAATCCCTCCCCTCCTTCACGCTGGAGACATCTATATTACTGTTATCTCACACACACACACACACACACACACACACACACACACACACACACACACACACACACACACACACACACACACACACACACACACACACACACACACACACATCTGAAGGAGTAGATCACTGTGTTTGAGGTGCCAATCTCTGAGGAGCAGCTGTAGCCTTAAGCCAATATGGAGATCCAAAGGAAGTCCCTCACTCTGACCTCCTCGCCCCACACACAGTGCACTGATCCTGGGGAACAAGAGGAGAGAAAGGGGGTGGGAGCCAGTTAGCTAGTGGAACTTCAAACACTCTTTCTTGTGTTGTGTATATTTAAAAAAAAATATATGTTTAGGTTTTAATGTAATACACACTGTTATATAATGAAATAGAATATTATGGAGAAAAGCATGCCCTGCTGGGAAATATGACGGTTTAAATAAATATTCAATAGAAAATACTCATCAGTGGTTCAATGGAGACAGTCTCCCTGGGTTGGATTTGCACGGCTTTTTAAATTAACACAAATACAGAGATATATTTATAGAAGTTGGTGTGTGCCAGTAAGCACTCAACCCCAATTATAGTCCCCCCGCTCCCACCCACCCACCCACCCACCCACCCACCTCACACACACACACACACACACACACACACACACACACACACACACACACACACACACGCTAATACACACACACACACACACACACACACACACACACACACACACACACACACACACACACACACACACACACACAAGCTGACACTCACAGCCACACACACATGTCTGGAGTGAGCGCAAACAGCCCTATTGATCTTGTGTTAATAGGCTAGCACCATAGAGAGTGCAGAGAGAGGTGCTTGAGGCTAATAGCTCCATAATTACTCAATTACAAAGAGAAAGCTCTATAAATGAATACCAAAAACTACTTATGACGCTGGTGTTATAAAAACAAACACACACAGGCATGAACGGTGTATGTGTGTGTGTTTGTGTACCCATTTATGTGTACGCATATGTGTGTGTATGAGTGTATGTGTGTGTGAGGGGTGAGTGTTAGTGTTAGTGTGTTAATCAGCTAAGATAAGACATTAGTGAGAGGTGAGAAGATGATTGAGAAAGGAAAATTAGCGTAAAGTTGGGTCAGATGCAAGCTTATACTGCCATCAACTGGTCAGCATGGGAACATGCACTTTATCCTACTGGACTGATGCACACATGCCCTGTTTTTCTATGTTTTTAAATGGCATGCACTGTCTTGTGTTTGAAATGATTTGAATGTGCTTGTATGTATCGGTCACCACAAATGAAGTTCCCTCAGGGAAAATTAAATTATTTTAAGTATTAGTCTATTCTGTGTTCAAAGGCAGTGACCCACTTACTCCCACATCATTCACCCTCCCTCCCTCCCTCCCTCCCTCCCTCCCTCCCTCCATTGCCTTGTTCACACTCCTTGTCTGGTCTTCTCCCTGGTGGGTGTAAAGCAGTGGCGGATTTAGGTATAGGCGACATTGGCAGCCGCCCAGGGCGACATCTTCCCAGGGGTGGCACGGGGCCGCAGCAAAAAAATCGAAATGGTGACATTTGTGCGATCGGTTTTCTATCACTCATTTGCACATCACGTCAATGATATCATGTCACTGTGTGGGACTGTGGGTCAATTAACCTTGTCGGAGTGGGCGCCCTGATTCTACTTTGTGAGCTAGGCAGGCTACTGCCTGGGAAGGTCTCCCACTCAGAAGTATGAGATGGGGAGGGGGGCGGGGGTAGGATGACCTCAGGTCTCCCCACTGGAAGCCCGAGGTAGGGGGAGCGGGGGAATCTATCAAATAGTGCACCAACTTTAGTACGGTAATGTTGCAAATAGTAAAATCAGTAACACTACGAAATGTTACCAAATAATCCACAATTCATTCATAATAATGTGAATATATAGTTTATAGTTTCTGGTTTGTGTGAAATGGTTAATAATAATATAAAACCAGTCTTTACATTCCCAAGGTGAATTGGTTTAGTCTTGACTCTTGGTTGACAGTGTTGGGGGATGGGTAATGTAGTCTTGACTCTTGGTTGACAGTGTTGGGGGATGGGTAATGTAGTCTTGACTCTTGGTTGACAGTGTTGGGGGATGGGTAATGTAGTCTTGACTCTTGGTTGACAGTGTTGGGGGATGGGTAATGTAGTCTTGACTCTTGGTTGACAGTGTTGGGGGATGGGTAATGTAGTCTTGACTCTTGGTTGACAGTGTTGGGGGATGGGTAATGTAGTCTTGACTCTTGGTTGACAGTGTTGGGGGATGGGTAATGTAGTCTTGACTCTTGGTTGACAGTGTTGGGGGATGGGTAATGTAGTCTTGACTCTTGGTTGACAGTGTTGGGGGATGGGTAATGTAGTCTTGACTCTTGGTTGACAGTGTTGGGGGATGGGTAATGTAGTCTTGACTCTTGGTTGACAGTGTTGGGGGATGGGTAATGTAGTCTTGACTCTTGGTTGACAGTGTTGGGGGATGGGTAATGTAGTCTTGACTCTTGGTTGACAGTGTTGGGGGATGGGTAATGTAGTCTTGACTCTTGGTTGACAGTGTTGGGGGATGGGTAATGTAGTCTTGACTCTTGGTTGACAGTGTTGGGGGATGGGTAATGTAGTCTTGACTCTTGGTTGACAGTGTTGGGGGATGGGTAATGTAGTCTTGACTCTTGGTTGACAGTGTTGGGGGATGGGTAATGTATTGATGACTTTGTTACTTCTTTTTGATATTTATGAGTCTTTTTTTGAAATATTTATATGGTTGTAAATGTAATGATTATTTATTTGTGTCGTTTCAAATGTCTGAATAAAAATGACAGGGCGCTGAAGGGAGGAGCTGAAGGGGGGAGCTGAAGGGGGGGGTGAAGTGGGGGCGGAAGGGGGGAGCTGAAGGGGGGGGGCTAAAGGGGAGCTGAAGGGTAAGCTGAAGGGGGAGCTGAAGGGGGGGGGGTGAAGTGGGGGGGGGGGGGGTGAAGTGGGGGCAGAAGGGGGGAGCTGAAGGGGGGGGCTAAAGGGGGAGCTGAAGGGTAAGCTGAAGGGGGAGCTGAAGGGAGGAGCTGAAGGGGGGGGGGTGAAGTGGGGGCGGAAGGGGGAAGCTGAAGGGGGGGGCTAAAGGGGGAGCTGAAGGGTAAGCTGAAGGGGGAGCTGAAGGGGGGGGCTAAAGGGGGAGCTGAAGGGTAAGCTGAAGGGGGAGCTGAAGAGGGGGCTGAAGGGGGAGCTGAAGGTGTGGCTGAAGGGGGAGCTGAAGGGAGGGGCGGAAGGGGGAGCTGAAGGGGGGGGGGGGGTTGAAAGAGGGGCTCGCCGAGGAAGCCATACAAGCTAGAACCACCACTGGGTGTAGGTAATGAACATGAAGATTCCAGTACACATGGCCTCCCAGTGACGAGAAGGAGTGGAAGACAGATACAGTCACATCCAAAATAAAAAGATAAGCAAAAAAGACTGTATAAAATAAATTCAAATACTGAGCTACAATGTATGCTTAGTAAGCCTACAGGAGGCCTGGTGCTTGGAGGAGGCACCAGATGGACCGGGCTGTGGGGGAACACTGGAGCTCTGGTGCGCAGGTTCTTTTCTGCATATCCATTTTTCTTTCAATGCCAAATCCACCACTATTTTAGTCTCATTTTACCATAGCACCCAATTCCAATCCATGTGCCAATGCATTTAGCAAACTCTAGGCATATACATTTGTTGGTTGTTCCCAATAAATGTGTTTTTCTGGCAACCCTTCCAAATAGCCTATTGGCATAGAGGTCAGGTCTAAATGGAGATTTGAAGACTTGGTGACCCCAAGATTCAACCAAGTTCTGGAATTGTCCAACTGTGGCCCTTAGACTTTTCTTTGCCTACTGAACAATATTCCTCACTCCGCGTGAGGACAAAATACACATGCTTCCTCTACCAGGCAAGTCCACCACTGTTCCAGTGTCTTAAACTTCTTAATTGTTGCCCCAAAAGTGGTAAGTGGTATTTTTGTTTTTTCAGTTGTTATTTTGAACTCATTGCCTAATTTATGAAAGTCAACAACCACTTGTCTCTTTATTTGTGAGTTTTCTGCCTTTCCCCATTGTAATGGATTTCACATGCATGTTACCTCATTTTTATACCCCAAGTGAAACAATAATTATTTGTCGTATACACATATTACATTTCCTTAAACTTAGATTAATATAAAAACAGAAGAATGCTAATGCAGATTTCATTTGGCTTGCTTCATTTGATTTATAATCATTTTTAGGGGTGCCAATTATTTTGACACCTATATTTTCTCTGAGCAACAATATAAAATACATAGTAAAATCATATACATTTCCTATTTACAATATAGCTTATTATAAATGTTTCTTTTTTGCTCATCTGTACCAATGGTGCCAATAGTTTTGGAGGTGACCGTAGCAGTTACTGGAGAGATTGCGGTTCAGTATTTGGCCAGCAGAGGGCGTTCAAGGCTCAGTTATGTTATTGGACAGAGTCCTTCAACCTCTGCTGGAGGCTATAGGAATTCCGCTATATATTTATTAGTGCATGCACACCATAGCAAACCGCAACAAAACGTTGTGCAGTGGAAAACGATTTGCATCGAAAACAAGAGTTTCTATTAAAAACACATTCAGGTAGGTCCCTCTCCTTTTCGCCCAGTTCACTTCTGTTTGGTACTAGTGAATACACCCCTGCTGTGCTTGGTTGTTTTATGCCATAGAGAAAGGGCTATTGTTATGAAGTATTCAACACCCTGTGATCTCTTTGAAAATACCATAACCTCCAAAGAGAGAGTGGTGGTGGGGGACTATAATGGAGAGCAGTGTAGACTGTAGTCCCCCACAGTATCTGGAAAACACATCCATAGCATTGTGTAGCATGATCAGGGCATGTGGGGCAAAGAATGCCTTCATTCTGGCATTAATATGTGTCTAAAGACTGTCTGTGGTGTTAATAATATCTCACTACCTGGAAAATACACTATGTAGTATTCTAGGTCATAATATTTGACATTAGTATACATGTACCAGTATATGATAAATGCTGCTCCCTGCATTTAGGAACATTGTTATATTGACGAAGTGTAGTGACCAGTGGCGACCCGTCATTCAGGGCAGGTGCCCCACCTGTTTTGAGCCCCCACATTTTTAGCATGTTATTTTGGCATTAATACATGTCACATATCAGTTTGCAAACAATGTAACAAAAACCCCAAAACATATAAATGAGTTATTAAAGCCACATACAAACCTGGTCTCTTTTTTGTTTTCTTGGAGAGAGAGAGGGGGGGAGAGAGAGGAGAGAGAGGAGGGGAGAGAGAGGAGAGAGAGGAGGGGAGAGAGAGGAGAGAGAGGAGATAGAGGAGAGAGAGAGGAGAGAGAGGGAGGCAGAGAGAGGGAAATTATATCCTGGATGCACTGTTGCATTTTTATCAGTCTGGATAGAAGAGAGAGGAGGAGAGAGGAGAGAGAGGAGGGGAGAGAGAGGAGAGAGAGGAGGGGAAAGAGAGGAGAGAGAGGAGAGAGAGGAGGGGAGAGAGAGGAGGGGAGAGAGAGGAGAGAGAGGAGGGGAAAGAGAGGAGAGAGAGGAGAGAGAGGAGGGGAGAGAGAGGAGAGAGAGGAGGGGAAAGAGAGGAGAGAGAGGAGAGAGAGGAGAGAGGAGAGGGGAGAGAGAGGAGAGAGAGCGAGAGAGGAGTGCAGATGAGGAGAGGGGAGAGAGAGGAGAGAGGAGAGGGGAAAGAGAGGAGAGAGAGGAGAGAGGAGTGCAGATGAGGAGAGGGGAGAGAGAGGAGAGAGGAGAGGGGAGAGAGAGGAGAGAGAGGAGAGAGGAGTGCAGATGAGGAGAGGGGAGAGAGAGGAGAGAGGAGAGGGGAGAGAGAGGAGAGAGAGGAGAGAGGAGTGCAGATGAGGAGAGGGGAGAGAGAGGAGAGAGGAGAGGGGAGAGAGAGGAGAGAGAGGAGAGAGAGGAGAGAGGAGTGCAGATGAGGAGAGGGGAGAGAGAGGAGAGAGGAGAGGGGAGAGAGAGGAGAGAGAGGAGAGAGGAGTGCAGATGAGGAGAGGGGAGAGAGAGGAGAGAGAGCGAGGGGAGAGAGAGGAGAGAGAGCGAGGGGAAAGAGAGGAGAGAGAGGAGAGAGAGGAGGGGAGAGAGAGGAGAGGGGAGAGAGAGGAGAGAGAGCGAGGGGAAAGAGAGGAGAGAGAGGAGAGAGAGGAGGGGAGAGAGAGGAGAGAGAGGAGGGGAGAGAGAGGAGAGAGGAGAGGGGAGAGAGAGGAGAGAGGAGAGGGGAGAGAGAGGAGAGAGAGCGAGAGAGGAGTGCAGATGAGGAGAGGGGAGAGAGAGGAGAGAGAGGAGAGAGAGCAAGAGAGGAGTGCAGATGAGGAGAGGGGAGAGAGAGAGTGAGAAAAAGAGGCAAAGGAAGAGAAAAACAAGTTGTCCTTTCCCGGTGAGGTGAGGCAAGAGCTACCTGCCTGCCTGTTCTGTTCTGTGTGTTGGTCCCCATGGTGACTAGACAGCTAAAATGATCAACATGCAACAGGACATCCAGCACTCACTCAGTCACTCAGGCACTCACTACTCTCCTTTCACTCACTCTTTCTCTCCACCGCTCTCTCTATTCATTCTTCCCCATTTCTATTATATACATTTTTATTTTATTTATCTCTATTCCTCTTCTTCCTTTATCATACATTTCCCCATTCTCCTCTCTTTTTATCTCTCTTAATTTTGTCTCCCTTTCCTCATCTCCCACTCCATCCCTCTTCTCTCTCCTCTCCCCATCTCCCCCCCTCCCTCTTCCTCTCTCGTCCCCTCCCTCTGCCTCCTGCCCTTCTCTATCTCTCTCATCCCACAGTGAATGTGACCCAGGGGCTAAATAGATGATCTAATTCCAGTTCTGATTCAGATTCTCAGGCCTCTCCTCCAATGCAATATTAATCACATTGTCTGGGCATGTGCATGTGTGCATGTGTGCAATAGTGAGTGCATGCATGTGTGTGGGAGGACGGTCTAGGTTAGTGACTTCAGTAATACAAGACACTCTCAAGGTCAAACGCTTAATGTCTGGTGCTTCGTTACGTATGTGTGTGTGTGCGTCAAGATCTTTATTAATGACCTTCTCCCAGCTATCAGATTGTCATGACAACCCTGTACCAATGCAAATCACCATCTCTTTCATAGAAGAGAGTGTTCTGAATAAGAATTAGAACGTTAGTTCTGTTCATTTGAATTCTGTCTCACTCCTTAAAGTATTCTATTGCCGTGGTGATGTAAATCTCCACCACTACCCTAGCAGGACCTAGCTAATGTAGCTCATCTACAGTGCCTTGCAAAAGTAGTCACCCCTGACTGTAGATTGCTTTGTATGTTTCTATTTTTAGTTTGGTCAGGGTGTGATGCGGGTGGGTATTCTATGTTATAGGTCTAGGTTTTCTTTTTCTATGTGTTTGACCTGGTATGGTTCTCAATCAGAGGCAGCTGTCTATCGTTGTCTCTGATTGAGAGCCATACTTAGGTAGCCTGTTTTCCCATTTTGAGTTGTGGGTGGTTATTTTCCGTTTCAGTGTTTTCACCATACGGACTGTTTCAGTTTTCCTTTATTCTCTTGTTTGTTTGTATTCAGTGTTTAGTTTATTAAAGGCATCATGAACACGTACCACGCTGCGCTTTGGGCTACTCCTTCTTCCACCAACGAAAATCATTACAACCCCCTTGGCGTTTTCATATATTGTTTCATTACAACCTGTAATTTAAATGTATTTTTTATTTGCATTTCATGTAATGGACATACACAAAATAGTTTAAATTGGTGAAGTGAAATGAAAAAAATGACTTGTTTGAAAAAATTTAAAAAAATTAAAAACTGAAAAGTGGTGTGTGTATTCAGCCCCTTTGCTATGAAGCCCCTAAATAAGATCTGGTGCAACCAATTACCTTCAGAAGTCACATAATTAGTTAAATAAAGTCCACCTGTGTGCAGTCTAAGTGTCACATGATCTCAGTGTACATATACATCTGTTCTGAAAGGCCCCAGAGTCTGCAACACCACTAAGCAATGGGAACCACCAACCAAGTGGCACCATGAAGACCAAGGAGCTCTCCAAACAGGTCAGGGACAAAGTTGTGGAGAAGTACAGATCAGGGTTGGGCGATAAAAAAAATTCAGAAGCTTTGAACATCCCACGGAGCAACATTTAAATCCATTATTAAAAAACAGAAAGAACATGGCACCACAACAAACCTGCCAAGAGATGGCCGCTCACCAAGACTCGTGGACCAGGCAAGGAGGGCATTAATCAGAGAGGCAACAAAGAGACCAAAGATAACCCTGAAGGAGCTGCAAAGCTCCACAGCAGAGATTGGAGTATCTGTTCATAGGACCACTTTAAGCCGTACACTCCACAGAGCTGGGCTTTACAGAGGAGTGTCCAGAAAAAAGCCATTGCTTAAAGAAAAAAATAAGCAAACACATTTGGTGTTCACCAAAAGCATGTGGGAGACTCCACAAACATATGGAAGAAGGTACTCTGGTCAGATTAGACTAAAATTGAGCTTTTTAGCCATCAAGGAAAACACTATGTCTGGCACAATTCCAACACCTCTCATCACCCCGAGAACACCATCCCCACAGTGAAAGATGGTGGTGGCAGCATCATGCTGTGGGGATGTTTTCATCGGCAGGGACTGGGAAACTGGTCAGAATTGAAGGAATGATGGATGGCACTGAATACATGGAAATTCTCAATCCAATTGAGTTAAAGATTGCTGTACACAGTGGAACCCATCCAACATGAAGCAGCTGGTGCTGTTTTGCCTTGAAGAATGGGCAAAAATCCCAGTGGCTAGATGTGCCAAGCTTATAGAGACATGCCCCTAAATAATTGCAGCTGTAATTGCTGCAAAAGGTGGCTCTACAAAGTATTGACTTTGGGGGGTGAATAGTTATGCACGCTCAAGCTTTCTCTTTTTTTCTAATTTCTTGTTTGTTTCACAATAAAAAATATTTTACATCTTCAAAGTGGTAAGAATGTTGTTTAAATCAAATGAAACAAACCCCCCAAAATACATTTTAATTCTGGGTTGTATTCTAGGCAACAAAATAGGAAAAATGCCAAGGGGGGTGAATACTTTTGCAAGCCACTGTATCATGGGATGGAAAACAGGTTGAGTGGAGGAGTAAGGGTACACATTAGGCCCTCGTGATGGGTGACATTAGTATTAGTTAATACAGAAGTATTTTTTTTTTGTGTGTGTGTGTGTGTGTGTGTGCTAAATTCCTTAAATGTGAAATGTAAATGTTATTTTAGGGGAATGGTTTTACACAGGGATGGAGTATAGAGCAGGGATACATACCCAATGGAGCAGGAGGTAGCTTGTTGACAGGATGGATACATACCCAATGGAACAGGAGGTAGCTTGTTGACAGGATGGATACATACCCAATGGAACAGGAGGTAGCTTGTTGACAGGATGGATACATACCCAATGGAGCAGGAGGTAGCTTGTTGACAGGATGGATACATACCCAATGGAACAGGAGGTAGCTTGTTGACAGGATGGATACATACCCAATGGAGCAGGAGGTAGCTTGTTGACAGGATGGATACATACCCAATGGAACAGGAGGTAGCTTGTTGACAGGATGGATACATACCCAATGGAACAGGGGGTAGCAAGATGACAGGATGGATATAGAATAGAATGCATTAGATTGAGTCATAGCCTAGCTCTAGCTAATATCCACACACACACACACACACGCACACACGCATGCACGCACGCACGCACGCACGCACGCGCACACACACACACACACACACACACACACACACACACACACACACACACACACACACACACACACACACACACACACACACACACACAGCTGTAGCTGTAATTGCTGCAAAATGTAATTCTATCATGTATTGACTCAGGGGTGTGAATATTAATGTATATGGCATACAGTATTTCTGTATTTCATTTACAAGAAATGTGTGTAGATAGGTGAGATTAAAAAAAAATCTATTCAGAATTCAGGCTCTAACATAACAATGTGGAATAAGTGAAGGGGAGTGAATACTTTCTGAAGGCACTGTGTGTGTGTGTGTGTGTGTGTGTGTGTGTGTGTGTGTGTGTGTGTGTGTGTGTGTGTGCGTGCGTGCGTGCGTGCGTGCGTGCGTGCGTGCGTGCGTGCGTGACAATCCTAATCTCTCATCAGCTATATGACTTGAAGGCAGCTTTATGGCAGTATTAGTGTTCTACAGCACTGTCTTTGTGTGATAGTAATGTAGAACATAAGGAATCTGATGTAAAATATCCATCATAGTAGGTCTAGTATACTATTCTATACTATATTATAATATACAATACTATAATGTACTGGAGTTCCACTATACTCTACTATACCATACTCTACCATACTATATACTGTTCTGCAGGTCTAGTAAACTATGATATACTGTACAATAGGTCTACTATACTGTACTGTATTGTAGGTCTAGTATACTGAACTATACTATACTGTACTGTACTATAGGTATAGTATACTGTTATATTCTGTACTGTAGGTCTACTATACTGCAATATACTATACTGTACTGTAGAGGGTAGGAGAGAGAGACTGTAGATCTAGTATGCTGTATTATACTGTTCTATACTGTACTCTACCATAGGTCTAGTATACTGCACTATACTGTATGGTACTCTATGTCTACTATACTGTACTGTATTATACTGTACTGTATGTATATTTTACTGTACTATACTGTACTAAACTATACTATACATTATGTCTACTGCTTTGTGCTGTAGGTCTAGTATACTGTACTGTACTGCAGGCCTACTATATTGTAATATACTGTACAATGCTAAAACTGTACTATAATGTAGTATACTCTAATGAATTATGTCTACTATACTGTACTATACGTTAATGTACTATAGTGTACTTTACTCTACTGTACTGTAGGTCTACTATACTATACTGTACTATACTGTACTGTACAGTAGATCTCCTATACTGTACTCTACTATACTATTGGCCTACTATAGTGTATTGAACTGTAGGTCTACTATACTATACTGTACTATATTGTACTGCACAGTAGGTCTACTATACTGTACTCTACTATACTATAGGCCTACTATATTGTACTGTACTGTAGGTCTACTATACTGTACTATACCAGACTGTATAGTACGTCTACTATACAATATACGGAACTATACTGTACTGTAGATATACTATACTACTATACTATACTGTTGGTCTGCTATACTGTACCATAATGTACAGTAGGTCTACTATACTGTACTATACTGTAGGTCAGGTATACCGTACTATACTGTTGGTCTACTATACTATACTGTACTTTAGGTCTAGCATACTGTACTATACCATAGGTCTAGTATACTGTACTATACTGTTGGTCTACTATGCTGTACTATCCTGTAGGTCTAGTATACTGTACTACACTGTATGTCTACTATACTGTCTATACTGTAGGTCTGGGTATACTGTACTATGCTGTTGGTCTACTCTACTGTATTATACTACACTGTACTGTAGATCTGGTATACAGTACTATACTGTCGGTCTACTGTATTATACTGTATGTCTACTGTACTATACTGTAGGTCAAGTATACTGCACTACACTATACTTTACTGTAGGTCTTGTATACTGTACCATACTATTGGTCTACTATGCCATACTATACTGTAGGTCTAGTATACTGTACTATACTGTATCTCTAGTCTACTGTACTATAATGTTGGTCTACTATGCTGTAGGTTTAGTATACTGTACCATACAGTTGGTCTAGTATGTTGTAGGTCTACTATATTCTACTATACTGTAGGTCTAGTTTTCTGTACTATACTGTAGGTTTGTATACTGTACTATACTGTTGGTCTAGTATACTGTACTGTACTGTAGGTCTACTATGCTGTACTGTACTGTAGGTCTGATATACCGTACTGTACCATACTGAACTGTATGTCTAGTATACACTACTATACTGCACTACACTGTATTACACTATACTGCACTGTAGGTCTAGTATACTGTACTATACAGAAGTTTTTTATTTTGCGTAGTACTCCTTCTGTCTCTGACCCGTCCATGACTGGTAGGTTAACCTAAGCAGACAACAACCTGTGTGTGTGTTTGTACTGTACTGTTGTTCTAGTATACGGTACTATACTATACTGTAGGTTTAATATACTGTACTATACTGTATGTCTACTATACAGTAATGTACTATAGGTCTAGTATACTGTACTATACTGTACGTTACTGTAGGCTTACTGTACTGTACTATACTGTTTGTCTACTATACTGTACTGTAGGTCTAGTATACTCTACTGTACTGTTGGTCTACTACAGTGTACTATACTGTAGGTCTACTGTACAATACTGTAGGTCTAGTATACTGTACAATACCTTAGGCCTAGTATACTGTACTATACTGTTGGTCTGCTATACTGTACTATACTGTAGGTCTAGTATACTGTACTATGCTGCTCGCCTACTATACTGTGTGTCTAGTATACTGTATTATACTATGCTGTACTATAGGTCTAGTATACTCTACTATACTGTACTCTACTGTAGGTCTAGTATACTCTACTACACTGTAGGTCTACTGTACTATACCATAGGTCTAGTATACTGTACTCTACTGTAGGTCTAGTATACTACACTATACTGTTGGTCTAACATACTATACTGTACTGTAAGTCTAGTATACTGTACTATACTGTAGGTCTACTGTACTATACTGTAGGTCTGGTATACTGTACTATACTTTACTGTAGTTCTTGTATACTGTTGGTCTACTATGCTATACTGTAGGTCTAGTATACTGTACTGTACTGTATGTCTAGTATACTGTACTATACTGTTGGTCTACTATACTGTAATGTAGATCTAGTATATTGTACTATACTGTAAGTCTACTCTACTATACTGTAGGTGTAGCATACTGCACTATACTTTACTTTCGGTGTTGTATACTCTCCTATACTGTTAGTCTACTATGCTATACAATACTGTAGGTCTAGTATACTGTACTATACTGTAGGTCAACTCTACTATTCTGTTGGTCTAGTGTACTGTACTATGCTGTTGGTCTACTGTACCATACTGTACTGTGGGTCCAGTATACTGTATGCCTACTGTACTATACTGTAATATACTATACTTTACTTTAAGTATACTGCACTATACTGTTGGTCTACTATTCTATACTATACTCTAGGTCTAGTATGCAGTGCTATACTGTATATTTTAGTATACTGTACTATACTGTTGGTCTACTATAATATACTGTACTGTATGTCTCGTATACTGTACTATACTGTAGGTCTACTGTACTATACTGTAGGTCTAGTATACTTTACTATACTGTATGTTTAGTATACTGTACTATACTGTTGGTCTACTATACTATAGGTCTTGTATACTGTACTTTACTGTTGGTCTAGTGTGCTATACTATACTGTTGGTCTACCATACTGTACTATACTGCAGGTCTAGTCTACTATACTGTACTGTATGTCTAGTATACTCTACTATACTGTCGGTCTACTATACTGCACTATACTGTGGGTCTACTGTATTATACTGTGCTGCACTGTAGGTCTAGCAGCCTCCAGTATTTATGCTGCAGTAGTTTATGTGTCGGGGGGCTAGGGTCAGTTTGTTATATCTGGAGTACTTCTCCTGTCCTATTCGGTGTCCTGTGTGAATCTAAGTGTGCGTTCTCTAATTCTCTCCTTCTCTCTTTCTCTCTCTCGGAGGACCTGAGCCCTAGGACCATGCCCCAGGACTACCTGACATGATGACTCCTTGCTGTCCCCAGTCCACCTGGCTGTGCTGCTGCTCCAGTTTCAACTGTTCTGCCTTATTATTATTCGACCATGCTGATCATTTATGAACATTTGAACATCTTGGCCATGTTCTGTTATAATCTCCACCCGGCACAGCCAGAAGAGGACTGGCTATCCCACATATGCTCTCTCTAATTCTCTCTCTCTTTCTCTCTCTCGGAGGACCTGAGCCCTAGGACCATGCCCCAGGAATACCTGACATGATGACTCCTTGCTGTCCCCAGTCCACCTGACTGTGCTGCTGCTCCAGTTTCAACTATTCTGCCTTATTATTATTCGACCATGCTGGTCATTTATGAACATTTGAACATCTTGACCATGTTTTGTTATAATCTCCACCCGGCACAGCCAGAAGAGGACTGGCCACCCCACATAGCCTGGTTCCTCTCTAGGTTTCTTCCTAGGTTTTGGCCTTTCTAGGGAGTTTTTCCTAGCCACCGTGCTTCTTCACCTGCATTGCTTGCTGTTTGGGGTTTTAGGCTGGGTTTCTGTACAGCACTTTGAGATATCAGCTGATGTACGAAGGGCTATATAAAATAAATTTGATTGATTGAATTTGATAGTATACTGTACTATACTGTAGTTTATTATTTGGCATAGTACTCCTTCTGTCTCCGAACCTTCTATGACTGGTAGGTTAACCCAAGCAGACAGCAACCTGTGTGTGTGTTTGTGTACCTTGCGTGTGTCTGTGTTTGTGTGTTTATTTGTGCATGTGTATGTGTCTGTGCATTTGTGTGTGTATGCTTGTATGTACGGTACGTATGTATGTATGTATGTATGTATGTATGTATGTATGTACGTATGTGCGTGCGTGCATGTGTGCGTGCGTGTGTGTGTGTGTGTGTGTATGTGTGTGTGTGTGTGTGTGTGTGTGTGTGTGTGTGTGTGTGTGTGTGTGTGTGTGTGTGTGTGTTTGTGTGTGTGTGTGTGTGTGTTTGTGTGTTTGTGTGTTTATGTGTGCATGTGTGTATCAACTCTGGATGAGTGACAGCAGAGAGCAGATGTCAGAAAGACAGGCCAGCAGAATCATAAATGATTCACGAACGGGAGAAATAGTGGTGTGTGTGTGTGCATTGTGGGAAGAGAAAGGGTACTAAGTGCTTGACCCATGTTCGTGTTTACAGACAAAGAGCACATCAAACCTCAAGTATTGCAAAAGAACAAAACATAACCCTGACACATTGAAAAATGCTATTTGGTTCCATAAAAACACCAATAACAGTATAGCCCGTTGTTCCTTTTCTCTGTCTATATAATGTCACAGGAATGTTGTTATACTGGCTCTGTTATTCTCCAGAGAGATACAGGAAGGTTGGAGAGACACTTATAGAACTGTATGGAGGCACCAGCCTTGTATGGTTATTGCCATCATAACACTATGAGTGACATCTCTCAGTGTGTGTGTGTGTGTGTGTGTGTGTGTGTGTGTGTGTGTGTGTGTGTGTGTGTGTGTGTGTGTGTGTGTGTGTGTGTGTGTGTGTGTGTGTGTGTGTGTGTGTGTGTGTGTGTGTGACCCTCTGCCCCCTTCGTGACAGTAGGGCTTGCTTGGTTCACCAGCCTGTCATGCATGTTCAGTCTACTGAGATATTTCTCCTTTTCTCCCCCTTTCTCTCGCTCACCATCTCTCTCTCTCTCTTCTGTCTTCTCCCTCTCTCTCTCTCTCTCTCTCCCACTCACTCACCCACCCACCCACCCACCCTCTCTCTCTCTCTCTCTCTCTCTCTCTCTCTCTCTCTCTCTCTCTCTCTCACCCACCCTCTCTCTCTCTCTCTCTCTCTCTCTCTCACCCACCCTCTCTCTCTCTCTCTCACCCACCCACCCTCTCTCTCTCTCTCTCTCTCTCTCTCACCCACCCTCTCTCTCTCTCTCACCCACCCTCTCTCTCTCGCTCTCTCTCTCTCTCTCACCCACCCTCTCTCTCTCTCTCCATGTGACATTGAAAGATTGAACGGAATGTGAGGCAGAGTAATAAAGGTGATTGCTAGGTGATTGATTAAGGAGCCACGCTATAGATCTGTGATTGGTTGATGGGTTTGAGATTAGATTTAGCTGTATCAATCTGATTACAGTTTTTCTTAATTGCTAAAACACAATTTCTGAAACCTTGCTCCATTTCCTGAAAACATTAAACACAAAACCTCATCTTCAAGCACTATTTGCATAACCTCTGACTCCTCTCGCAAAATGAAACCTTTTACCTGTGTTCAAAATCAAACACTGCTCTCAAATCATAAACAAAGTGATCAAAATGATATACACTCTCAAGCAGTCAGTAAACAATACACAGAAAAATAGAAAACACACTGTTCAAAACATACAATTCTCAGGAGAAGTACATTTTTAATCTAAAAAAATATTGATATTTTTCCGTCATTGTCTTTTGATGAACGAAAACATGTTCTATCATAGTCGCTCAAAATGGATCAGAAATTACTACTCTGCTTTGCAATTTAGTTTTTTGTTCTTCCTCCTCCTTTGTACCCCTATTTTTACAGTACTGTACCCTGCATCTCACAAACTTGTCCTTTGTCTCTGTGATACTGTAATTCTTGTTCTTTGTTGATATGAACCTGCAACCAGTCAAAATCTATTGAGCAGTCAGTACTGTTAATAAATGGAAAGCACAATGTTCAGGGCCATACAATTTGTCTATTGTACAGCATACAGCCTACAATGCACTGTACTACAGTATACAATACTAAAAGGGACAAAAATCAAAGGAGTAAACATGTGATCAATGTGCTTCTTCTTGTCTTTGGGCTGGGTCAGGCCAGAGCATTTCATCGACATCACAAGCAACATTGTCCCTCCTGAAGCAACGGGGGAAGAAGCCTCTTGTGTGCCGTATCCAGCCCTGACATGATTCCTCACCCATATTACCACAGGCTAAATCCATGGCTTGCAGCAGATTTACTCTGGTGTAGGGTTGTCTATCATACACTTTCCATCTCCAAGAGGAGAAAAAACCCTCAATCGTATTCAGGAAAGGCAAGTATGGAGGGAGGTACAAGTTCATAAACTGCCCATTGATGTTAAACCATTCCCTTACCTGAGCAGCTCGGTGGAAACTGACATTGTCCCACACTATCACATAAGTGGGAATGGGATTCTCATTTAGCTCTTGACCCTGCTGCTCTTGAAGCTGCTGCTCAAATAAAACATATCTTAGATTGGCAATAAATCTTAGAAGGTGCTGGGTGTTATATAGCCTGAGTGTAACATGGTGATGTAGAACACCATGGTTGCTGATAGCAGCACAGATTGTGACATTGCCACCTCGTTGACCAGGGACTTCAACAATGGCCCGCTGTCCAATCATGTTTCTGCCTCTCCTTCTCCTCTTTGTTAGATTGAAGCCTGCTTCATTGACAAAGATGAACTCATGGGGTCTGTCCAAGGATTCCAAGTCAAATATTGTCTGTGTAGAAATACAATATACTGTATGTAGGATTTTGTAAGTCGTTCAGAGACAGTGCTATACTGTAGAGTATAATTAGGCTTCTGATTCACATACATTGTATGTACTGAAGAGTAATGTCATTCACATAGTATGTGTTAGTACTGTAGACAATCTGGATTACAGTAAATGTTTCTGAATGTACACTTACTTGCACATACTGAGCTCACAGTTCTTTCACTCTTGGTGAGTTGCGCTCAAAAGGTACTCTGTATACTTGTTTCATTCGCATCCTGTTACGATGGAGGACACAGTCAATTGTGGAAATGCTCACACTGTCGATTCCCTGGAAGTGTGTGTTGTCTTGTATCACTCGTTCCTGGATTTCTCTGAGTCGTACTGCATTATTATGAAGGACCATGCCAACTATAACGGCCTCTTGCTCCCGAGTGAATTTAGCTGTCCTTCCACCTGCATGTGGCAGCCTTGCAATTCTACAAAAAGTAGTTGTGCAGTTACAAAACATATTCATGCAGTACAATACATACAGTGATTAACTTTACAAATGTCTATTGAAACAGCTGCATATAGTGTAGTACAGTAAATTTGCAATTACAAAAATACAGTAGTACACTGCACCTGTTCTCTTCTCTGAATGTCCTTACTATGGTGGACACAGAAAATTGTCTCAAATTGGGTTACACTCTAAGTCCTGCTTCCCTCATTGTCAGTCCATGGACAAGAACGTGGTCTATAACTGTTGCTCGAATTTCATCATATATTTCCACTTCCTCTTCCTCTTTCTTGCCCTCCTCCTCCTCCTCGTCGCCCACCTCGCATACGCACTCGTCCTCATCCTCTCACATTGTTTCTTCTATCCATTCTCAGACTTTCTCCTTCCCACCTTCAGCAACCTGTTTGCTCTCTGAACTGGCTTATATTGGTTGTGTTACATCATTTGAAACAGGTTAAATCAAATTTGAGTGGTTGTGTTCAATCAATGACATGTGTTCTCTATTTGTATTTGATTGTTGCCACTTGTGTTTACCAGTATGGATGACATGTGTATTAGAGTGCAGAATGTGTTTTGAGAATGAGAATGTGTTTAGAGTTTTGCTGAAGTCTAAGTGAGATCTGCAAATTGTGTTTTACCATGTGAAATGGTTTAAGGTATTGACAGACTGCATAAGTAGCTAAATGAGTCCAGGCAACTGAGAACGTTGTTCAGCCAATGGGTTTTAGTGTTTTAGCAATTGAGAAAAACTAAGCTATATTGATTATTGCATTTATATTTACTGATGGGATATGAACGGTGTCTTGGTATTAGGTTGTAATCATATTAACCAAGTGTATTTCATTAGGTTTTAATCACATTATAATGTATCTTATTGAGTTTCAGAATCAATTTGATTCTAGTGTATTGTAATATATCAGGTATAAACTGACACTTTGTGACTGACACTCCTCTTCTCTCTGTGCTGCGGGATTCTGGGATTGGAGGAGCAGCACCCAATCAGATACCCCTGGATTGTGCCCAGAACCCTGATTTGTTGACATTGTTGATTTAAGCCCTGGTCACCTGATCAGAGGGGTATCCTACGAAAGATGGTCAACTCTGAGTTCAACTCAAGATGAGCAGTAATACAAATGTGTCTCACCTTTAAGTCAGGTACATTTCTATGGTAACAAATCCTTCAGAATTAAGAGAGAGAGAGAGAGAGCACTTGTGCATAATTTAGCAATTAGTCTGTACCTGTTAGACCATGAGAGAAAGAGATGCGGACAGCAAGATAGAGACAGAGCAGAGGGAAATAACAGTCCATATAAATACATAAAATGAGAGAAACAGAGAGAGAAAGAGATAAAAAAGAAAGAGACAGACAGACAGAGATAGACAACCCTAAAGTCCGAGTCGATATTCACCTAATAATAAGGAATTCCCGTCGACCACACCCACAAATTGGGTTAAATAATCATTATTTCCCATGAACCTCCAGAGTAAAAGAGCGAAATTTGTCGTTGATTTTTTGTTATACAGAAATAACAAAACATGCTAGGAAAACTGCTATGTTGTTCAATGTACATGTGACCAAATCAAAAATCCCAAACTACGGTTCGCAAGGCACCCACGTAGGGAAATAGAGCTCGCGAGAAGAGCCCTGTGGCTTCAGGCTATTCAGCATGGGAGAGTGGGAAATAGAGCTCGCGAGAAGAGCCCTGTGGCTTCAGGCTATTCAGCATGGGAGAGTGGGAAATAGAGTGGGAAATGTGGGGAACCGGTGTTGTAACGACGTTCGTCTGTAGAAGGAGAAGTGGACCAAAAAGCAGCGTGGTGGTTACTCATGTTCTTTAATGGAAAATGAACGATACATGAAATAACTTAAATCTACAAAACAACAAACGGAACGTGAAAAACCTATACAGCCTATCCTGTGACAACAAACACAGAGACAGGAACAATCACCCACAAACACACAGTGAAACCCAGGCTACCTAAGTATGATTCTCAATCAGAGACAACTAATGACACCTGCCTCTGATTGAGAACCATACTAGGCCGAAAACATAGAAATGCCCCAAAACATAGAAAAACAAACATAGACTGCCCACCCAACTCACACCCTGACCATACTAAATAAATACAAAACAACGGAAATCAAGGTCAGAACGTGACAGTACCCCCCCCCAAAGGTGCGGACTCCGGCCGCAAAACCTTGACCTATAGGGGAGGGTCTGGGTGGGCGTCTGTCCGTGGTGGAGGCTCTGGCGCAGGACGCGGACTCCACTTCATCATTGTCTTAGTCCGCCTTATTGTCCGCCTCCGTGGCTTTCTCACCATGGCCACCCCTCTCAATGACCCCACTGGACAGAGGGGCTGCTTGGTACAGAGGGGCAGCTCGGGACAGAGGTGAAGCAGCTTGCTCGGGACAGAGGGACAACTGCTTGGGACAGAGGGGCAGCTGCTCGGGACAGAGGAGCAGCTGCTCGGGACAGAGGGGCAGCTGCTCGGGACAGAGGGGCAGCTGCTCGGGACAGAGGGGCAGCTGCTCGGGACAGAGGGGCGGCAGCAGCTTGGGACAGAGGGGCGGCAGCAGCTTGGGACAGAGGGGCGATAGCAGCTCGGGACAGAGGGGCGGCAGCTGCTCGGGACAGAGGGGCGGCAGCAGCTCGGGACAGAGGGGCGGCAGCAGCTCGGGACAGAGGGGCGGCAGCTGCTCTGGACAGAGGGGCAGCTGCTCGGGCGGCCCCTGGCTGACTGGCGGCCCCTGGCTTACTGGCGGCCCCTGGCTGACTGGCGGCACTGGATGCCCCTGGCTTACTGGCGGCCCCTGGCTTACTGGCGGCACTGGATGCCCCTGGCTGACTGGCGGCACTGGATGCCCCTGGCTGACTGGCGGCACTGGCGGCCCCTGGCTGACTGGCGGCCCCTGGCTGACTGGCGGCACTGGCGGCCCCTGGCTGACTGGCGGCACTGACGGCCCCTGGCTGACTGGCGGCACTGACGGCCCCTGGCTGACTGGCGGCACTGGCGGCCCCTGGCTGACTGGCGGCACTGGCGGCCCCTGGCTGACTGGCGGCCCCTGGCAGACGGGCGGCACTGGCGGCTCCTGGCAGACGGGCGGCACTGGCGGCTCCTGGCAGACGGGCGGCACTGGCGGCTCCTGGCAGACGGGCGGCACTGGCGGCGCTGGGCAGACGGGCGGCACTGGGCAGACGGGCGGCACTGGGCAGACGGGCGGCACTGGGCAGACGGGCGGCACTGGCGGCGCTGGGCAGACGGACGGCACTGGCGGCGCTGGAGAGGAGGAAGGCTCTAGAAGCGCCGGACTGAGTAGCTCTCGTAGCGCCGAACAGGCGGGAGACTCCGGCAGCGCTGGACAGGAGGAAGGCTCTGGTAGCGCCGGAGAGGCGGGAGACTCCGGCAGCGCTGGAGAGGAGGGAGCCCCTGTAAGGATGGGCCGGAGAGACAGCCTGGTACGGGGGGCTGCCACCGGAGGGCTGGTGCGTGGAGGTGGTGACGGATAGACCGGGCCGGGCAGGCGCACTGGAGCTCTTGAGCACCGAGCCTGCCCAACCTTACCCGGTTGAATGGTCCCGGTCGCCCTGCCAGTGCGGCGAGGTGGAATAGCCCGCACTGGGCTTTGCAGGCGAACCGGGGACACCGTGCGCAAGGCTGGTGCCATGTAAGCCGGCCCAAGGAGACGCACTGGAGACCAGATGCGTAGAGCCGGCTTCATGGCACTTGGCTCGATGCCCACTCTAGCCCGGCCGATATGCGGAGCTGGAATGTACCGCACCGGGCTGTGCACCAGCACTGGGGACACCGTGCGCTCCACAGCATAACACGGTGCCTGCCCGGTCTCTCTAGCCCCCCGGTAACCACAGGAAGTTGGCTCAGGTCTCCTACCTGGCGTAGCCATACTCCCTGTTAGCCCCCCAATAAATTTTTGGGGCTGACTCCCGGGCTTCCTTGCCAACCGTGTTCCCTCATATCGCCGGCTCCTCTCTCCGGCTGCCTCTGCTCTCCTCGCTGCCTCCACCTGTTCCCATGGAAGGCGATCCTTTCCCGCCAGGATCTCCTCCCATGTGTAGCAACCCTTGCCGTCCAACACATCGTCCCAAGTCCATTCCTCCTTGTGCCGCTGTTGCCCGTTACCACGCCGCTTGGTCCTGTTGTGGTGGGTGATTCTGTAACGACGTTCGTCTGTAGAAGGAGAAGCGGACCAAAAAGCAGCGTGGTGGTTACTCATGTTCTTTAATGGAAAATGAACGATACATGAAATAACTTAAATCTACAAAACAACAAACGGACCGTGAAAAACCTATACAGCCTATCCTGTGACAACAAACACAGAGACAGGAACAATCACCCACAAACACACAGTGAAACCCAGGCTACCTAAGTATGATTCTCAATCAGAGACAACTAATGACACCTGCCTCTGATTGAGAACCATACTAGGCCGAAAACATAGAAATGCCCCAAAACATAGAAAAACAAACATAGACTGCCCACCCAACTCACGCCCTGACCATACTAAATAAATACAAAACAAAGGAAATCAAGGTCAGAACGTGACAGGTGTCCATGTGTGTGGAAAACATTTAATCACAGGTAAGACGTTTAACTTGTTTAGTATAGTCCGTTTGTAACTCCTCACTACTTCCAGCTGTATGGTCCGTTTGTAACTCCTCACTACTTCCAGCTGTATGGTCCGTTTGTAACTCCTCACTACTTCCAGCTGTATGGTCCGTTTGTAACTCCTCACTACTTCCAGCTGTATGGTCCGTTTGTAACTCCTCACTACTTCCAGCTGTATGGTCTGTTTGTTTGTGTTGTTTGTCTTGGCTAGCTTAATGTTCCGGTCGATAGTACTCACCCACTCACTCACCTCACCTCACCTCACCTCACCTCAACTCACTCACTCACTCACTCTCTCACTCTCTCACTCTCTCACTCACCTCACTCACTCACTCATCACTCACTCATTCACTCACTCACTCACTCACTCACTCACTCACTCACTCACTCACTCACTCACTCACTCACTCACTCAAGTGGCTATTAGCACCATTGTCACGCCTTAGTATTCTGTGTTTTCTTTATTATGTTGGTTAGGCCAGGGTGTGACATGGGTGATTTATGTGTCTTGTTTTGTGTAGGGGTTTTGTAGTCTATGGGGTTGTGTTCAGTTGAGTGTTCTAGGTTAGTCTATGGATGCCTGGAGTGGTTCTCAATCAGAGGCAGGTGTTTATCGTTGTCTCTGATTGGGAACCATATTTAGGCAGCCATATTCTTTAGGTATCTTGTGGGTGATTGTTCCTGTCTCTGTGTTTTGCACCAGTTAGGACTGTTTTGGTTTTTCCACATTTTCTTATTTTGTATAGTGTTCACGTTTTCATCTTTCATTAAAGATGTTTATAAATAACCACGCTGCATTTTGGTCCTCCTCTCCTTCCCAGGAAGAAAACCGATACAGAATCACCCACCACAACAGGACCAAGCGGCGTGGTAACGGGCAGCAGCAACAGCGGCCGAAGAATCAAGACTCTTGGACATGGGAGGAAATCCTTGACGGGAGAGGACCCTGGGCTAAGCCAGGGGAGTGTAGCCGCCCCAAGGTGCAGCAGGAGAAGCGGCAGCAGGAGCAGCGCAAGGAGGAATGGACATGGGAGGACGAATTGGACGATAAAGGACCCTGGGCACAGCCAGGAGACTATCGCCGCCACAAAGAACCAGAAGAGCCAGAAGAGCTGGAGGCAGCGAAGGCACTGGTATGAGGAGGCAGCACGGCGGTGTGGATGGAAGTCCGAGAGTCAGCCCCAAAAATGTCTTGGGGGGGGGGGGGCACACAGGGAGTATGGCGAAGCCAGGTAGGAGACCTGCGCCAACTTCCTGTGCTTACCGGGGGGCGAGAGAGACCGGGCAGGCACCGTGTTATGCTGTGGAGCGCACGGTGTCCCCAGTGCGGGTGCATAGCCCGGTGCGGTACATACCGGTTCCTCGTATCGGCCGGGCTAGAGTGGGCATCGAGCCAGGTGCCATGAAGCCGGCTCTACGCATCTGGTCTCCAGGGCGTCTCCTTGGGCCGGCGTATATGGCTCCAGCCTTACGCATGGTGTCCCCGGTTCGCCTGCACAGCCCAGTGCGGGCTATTCCACCTCGCCGCACTGGCAGGGCGACCGGGAGCATTCAACCAGGTAAGGTTGGGCAGGCTCGGTGCTCAAGAGCTCCAGTGCGCCTGCACGTTCCGGTCTATCCAGTACCACCTCCACGCATCAGCCCTCCGGTGGCAGCTCCCCGCACTCGCCCTGCGGTGCATGTCCTCGGCCCAGTACCACCAGTGCCGGCACCACGCACCAGGCCTACAGTGCGCCTCGTCTGTCATGAGCCGCCAGAGTCTCCCGTCTGTCAGGATCTTCCAGAGCCGCCAGTCAGCCAGGATCTTCCAGAGCCGCCAGTCAGCCAGGATCTGCCAGAGCCGCCAGTCAGCCAGGACTTTCCCACTCGAGTCACACCCTGACCTAACCAAACATAGAGAATAATAAAGATCTCTAAGGTCAGGGCGTGACATTCATTCTGTTCAGGATAACCCAGAGTATAACGCCATGTCATCTTGTAACTGTACTTCAAATATAATGAACATAAATGTTGACACTGTATATGACATGAGTTTTATGATATGGAAACGTTAAATGCACATTTGGACTCACAGGTGTTTGACTTGCTTGTATGACACCAAAGTGGTATTTATTATAATCCTCAACGTCTCATCTTTCAAAATACACTGAGTGTACAAAACATGAGCAGCACATTCCTAATATTGAGTTGAGCCCCCCTTTTCCCTCAGAACAGCCTCAATTTATTGAAGCATGGACTCTATAACGTGTCGAAAGCGTTCGACAGGGATGCTGGCCCATGTTGACTCCAATGCGTCAAGTTGGCTGGATGTCCTTTGGGTGGTGGACCATTCTTGATAGACACAGGAAACTGTTCAGCGTGAAAACACAGCAGCGTTGCAGTTCTTGACAAACTCAAACCGGTGCGCCTGGCACCTACTACCATACCCCATTCAAAGGCACTTAAATATTTTAGCTTTCACCAGGATTCACCTGGTTAGTCTATGTCATGGAAAGAGCAGGTGTTCCTAATGTTTTGTATGCTCAGTGTACATCGCGTCTTTGTAATTTACAGCATTCCCCTCACTCAGAAAACCCAAAAGTTGCAAAAGTTGCCAAATTAGAGAGAGGGATGATCATGTATAGCATATTACTGTACAGCCACTGCCTTCCAATTTACAGTGCCTTTGGAAAGTATTCAAACCCCTTGACTTTTTTTCGCATTTTGTTAGGTTACAGCCTTATTCTAAAATAGTTTTTCCCCCTCATCAATCTATACACAATACCCCATAATGACAAAGCAAAAACAGTTTTTTGAATTTTTGCTAATTTATTACAATAAAAAAACTGAAATATCACATTACATAAGTATTCAGACCATTTACTCAGTACTTTATTGTGGCATTTTTGGCAGTGATTACAGCCTTGAGCCTCGATCGGGTTCAAGGCTGGGCTCTGGCTGGGTCACTCAAGGACATTCAGACACTTGTCCAGAGCCACTGCTGTGTTGTCTTGGCTGTGTGCTTAGGGTCGTTGTCCTGTTGGAAGGTGAACCTTTGCCCCAGTCTGAGGTCCTCGGTGCTCTGGAGAAGGTTTTTAACAAATCTCTCTGTACTTTGTTCCATTCATCTTTGCCTTGATCCTGACTAGCCTCAAAGTCCCTGCTGCTGAAAAACATCCCCACAGTATGATGCTGCCTCCACCATGCTTCACTGTAGGGATGGTGACAGGTTTCCTCCAGACGTGACACTTGGCATTCAGGCCAAAGAGTTCCATCTTTGTTTCATCAGACCAGAGAATCTTGTTTCTCGTGTTGTGAGAGTCTTTAGGTGCCTTTTGCCAAACTCAAAGTGGGCTGACGTGCCTTTCACTGAGGAGTGACTTTTGTCTGGTCACTCTACCATAAAGTCCTGATTGGTGGAATGCTGCAGTGATGGTTGTCCTTCTGGAAGGTTCTCGTATCTCTACAAAGGAACCCTAGAGCTCTGTCAGAGTGACCATCAGGTTCACCTCCATGACCAAGACCCTTCATTGCTCAGTTTGGCCAGACGGCCAGCTCTAGGAAGAGTCTTGGTGGTTCCAAAATTCTTCCATTTTAGAATGATGGAGTTCTTGGGGACCTTCAATGCTGCAGAAATGTTTTGGTGCCCTTCCCCAGATCTGTGTTTCGACACAATCTTGTCTTGGAGCTCTACGGACATTTCCTTCAAACTCATGGCTTGGTTTTTGCTCTGACGTGCACTGTCAACTGTGGGACCTTATATAGACAGATGTGTGCCTTTCCAAACCATGTCCAATCAATTGAATTTACCACATGTGGACTTCAATCAAGTTGTAGAAACAAGGATGATCAATGGAAACAGGATGCACCTGTGCTTATCCGTGTCCAAAACTGTCATTTTCAACCCGTATATGGGTACGACTGTAATTGTCCGCTATGCCATTATCATCATAATGTATTACACCTGTCTGTCAGAGAAGTAAGCAACAGGAGAACTTTACATCAGCATTTTATCAAATGTTCTATGTGAGATGGGGAGATGTATAGGAATGAGGAGATGGAGAGATAGAGAAACAGTGAGAGGAAGGAATGGAGTGCACAATGGAGAGATGGAGGGATGAAGAGATGTGGAGGTGGAGAAATGGAAGGAAAGAGGGTTAATGAGACCGACATCGGAATACAGTGAGAGAGGGATAGGGAGAAGTAGCGATAGAGAGATGGATAGGGTATACTGTGAAGAGTTGAGGCTGTTGCCTCCTCCCCCTGACTTCGAACCAACACGACCGACTAAGTGATAGATTGATTGAGTGAGAGAGAGATAGAGGAGGAGGAGTAGGAGAGGAGGAGGAGAGGTTTACAATGATCCATCTTCCAGTCCCTGACACTTGATCAATACTCACTGAACCATGCAGAAGCACGAATCTTTCTTTCTGTCTGTCTGTCTTTCTCCACCTCCCTTTTTCTCTCTTGCCCACACACACACACATGCACACGCACACATACGCACACGCACGTCCCTTCTGTCTCGCTCCTCTCTCTGACCTCTCTCCCCCTCCCTCTCTCTCTCCCCTTCTGTTTTGTGGTTGTCTTAATTCACATCATAGTCACATATATTTCTGGTGTATCCTTTGGCCAATGATCATAAAAGATCAAACAGGTTCCTGGAAAATAGAACACATCAAAGGAACATCATGACACAGTGCACACAATGTTCCACAGCACCCTCTCATCTAGCTAACCAACCGGGGGTGGAGAATCAATGTACCACAGCACCCTCTCATCTAGCTAACCAACCGTGGGTGGAAAATTAATGTACCACAGCACTCTCTCATCTAGCTAACCAACCGGGGGTGGAGAATCAATGTACCACAGCACCCTCTCATCTAGCTAACCAACCGGGGGTGGAAAATTAATGTACCACAGCACTCTCTCATCTAGCTAACCAACCGGGGGTGGAGAATCAATGTACCACAGCACCCTCTCATCTAGCTAACCAACCGGGGGTGGAGAATCAATGTACCACAGCACCCTCTCATCTAGCTAACCAACCGGGGGTGGAGAATCAATGTACCACAGCACCCTCTCATCTAGCTAACCAACCGGGGGTGGAGAATCAATGTACCACAGCACCCTCTCATCTAGCTAACCAACCGGGGGTGGAGAATCAATGTACCACAGCACTCTCTCATCTAGCTAACCAACCGGGGGTGGAGAATCAATGTACCACAGCACCCTCTCATCTAGCTAACCAACCGGGGGTGGAGAATCAATGTACCACAGCACCCTCTCATCTAGCTAACCAACCGTGGGTGGAGAATCAATGTACCACAGCACCCTCTCATCTAGCTAACCAACCGGGGGTGGAGAATCAGATGTGGTAATCTGGTGACCGTGGCTATTGGTTGTCTGGTTTGGAGATGCTCCTTGAGAACCCAGGGGAGCATGATGTGGATAGCTTCTGATTTAATTTCATAAAGCAACAGATGTGACTTCAAATTCAATTAACCCCAAATGGCTTTAGCTCACAGTCACACCAAATTACATGAGGGAATTTGTGGGATATTTGTGCTCCGGAAATCCTCATAATGTCATCCTTCATCCTAAACTGACACAGAATTTCACTTTCTCCCTTTTCACTTCCTCCCTTATTTTACTTAGTGGCTAAAGACTGTCTGTGGTGTTAATAATATCTCACTACCTGGAAAATACACTATATAGTATACTAGGTCATAATATTTTACATTAGTATACATGTACCAGTATATGATAAATGCTGCTCCCTGCATTTAGGAACATTGTTATATTGACGAAGTGTAGTGACCAGTGGCGACCCGTCATTCAGGGCAGGTGCCCCACCTGTTTTGAGCCCCCACATTTTTAGCATGTTATTTTGGCATTAATACATGTCACATATCAGTTTGCAAACAATGTAACAAAAATATATACATATAATTGAGTTAATGAAGCCGCACACAAACATGGTCTCTTTTTTGTTTTCTTTAGTAAGGCAGCTCCAAAATGCAGGTGTTTCAGTCTAGCTCAGTGCTTTCTATGGTGGTGGGGCAAGCCAGCAGAAAATATGGAGAGTTGTGCTGTGATTGGCTCAGTGCACTGTCAGTCATGGGGACACTACTTCACTGCCAAGTCTAAGGGTAGAGCTAGGAAATTCTAGCCCCTTGGGTGCTGCCACAGAGTTACATTAGAAGTGCCCATCCAAGAAGGCTCAAGGTCATTGGCCACAGATTGATCATGTCAGACTGATCATGTCAACATCATACTTTCAAAATCTTAGCTAGCAGTCATCCTCATGAATCACGTCGACAATCTACTGGCAAATCCTTTTTAATCCTTGTCATATGAAGAGAATTAATGAAGAGAAATTAGAGATAACACGTATGAGTGCTCATCGGCCATTGGACATAAACATTATACAACAAGTTGGAAATCGCAAATTCAACAATGAGTGGTTTGGAATGAGTCAGTGACAGCTTACTGCAAGCATTGCAAAGCAATCAGTAGCCTGCTATTCAGTGGAGTGGCTGTGTGGTCCCAAATCTGGGATTAAGGCTCTCTTTTCCAAATTTAAAATGATAAACATTCAACATTGGCCATGCTATCGATGAAGGATGATTTGTGCCACGCTCAAAACAACTGTTAACTCGGAACTGTGAAAACTTTACTTCAGTGAGTTCAAGACAACTGGGAAGTAGGGAATAAATGAGTTACGACTGGGAAAATACGTTTTGAACGGTCATCCAACTTGGAATTGTAAATCCGGCCTCTTTCTAGAGCTATGACCTGAAGATCAATGACGACATCATGATTCAACCTTGTTTTTTCTGAGTTCCCAGTTGTTTTGAAAGCACGATAAATCCAGAGAATGCCAGACTTTGATGACAAAATGTACCCACGAAGGACAACCACGCCACCTTCCTATTCAAGTGAGCACAGCACAACAAGGTGAATCCAAAATTGTTTGCTGCATAAATTATGTAATATGCCAGGGAGATATGAGTACTGTAACTAAGAAAGTAATACTAAGTGTATGTTGTATAGTAAGATGCTAGTAGCCCATATGCCTCACCCTAATAATTCTATTTCTATTTTCCCCTCTTAATTTTGCCTACTGTTCTGACTTGGTGGTGAACATGTAGCCTATAACCTATATTAGAGAAATGTAATCATTGAATATTGTAAGAGCTTTCATTGTCTGCTTATATGATCCTTTTATTTATTCTATGGTTCTGACTTGGTGTACAGGGAGAACACTGTGAGAACAGCCCATGTTCTGAATTCTGTCGCTGTACATTTCAAAAGTGCTAAACAAATAGTTATATTGACTATGCCCGTCCTAGCTCGCTCATTGCCTTACCTCCTATGAATTGAAATTACAGATGGCCTCTTATCTGCTTGTTGTCCCCTTATGCCATAGTTTGTACATCTCAATTGTAACCCCATTTGTTTAAGCAAGTCAGCGATATCAGCTATGTCATCATCATCATCATCTGCTCATCTATCACTCCAGCGTTAATCTGCTAAATTGTAATTACTTTGCTACCACGGCCTATTTATTGCCTTACGTCCTCATGCCATTTGCACACATTGTATATAGACTTTCTTTTGTTTAAAAAAATATTATATATATATTTTTTCTTCTATTTTGTTGTTGACTGTACGCTTGTTTATTCCATGTGTAACTCTGTATTGTTGTTTCTGTCACACTGGTTTTCTTTATCTTGGCCAGGTCACAGTTATAAATGAGAACTTGTTCTCAACTAGCTTACCTGGTTAAATAAAGGTTAAATAAAAATAAACACATGTTTTTTTAAAAGGCAGTAAATGAGGCTGAATGAACTGTTTCGCTGCCAGACAAGGCTCCGCTGATAGCCAGGTGTTGCAGTGGTAAGATGTTGGGACTGCTGTTGGGACTGCTGTTGGGACAGCTTTATGTAGGCCGTTTGTGGGCACCGTTTGTCACTGTTATAGTGCAATTAATGTAATGTTTAGTGTTGTGTTGTCAGTCAGTGAACAGCATGTCTCGACTGTAAGAGTGTCTTACTCCCACACTCATACTCCCACACTCATACTCCCACACTCCCACACCACTCTTTCTCCCACACTCGTAATCTCACGCTCTTACTCCCACAGTCTACATCCCACACTTGTACTCCCCCACCACTCTTACTCCCAAGCCACTCTTACTCCCACACCACTCTTTCTCCCACACCACTTTTACTCCCACACTCATACTCCCACACTCCCACACTCTTACTCTCACACTCGTACACCCACCCCACACTGTTACGCCCACACACCCACACCACTCTTACTACCACATTATTCTCCCACACCACTCTTACTCCCACAATCTTACACCCACACCACTCTTACTCCCACATTATTACTCCCACAGGCTTAATCCCACAATCTTAATCCCACACTCTTACTCCCACACTTTTACTCCCACACTCTTACCCCCACATTCTTACTCCCACACTCTTACTCCCACACTCTTACTCCCACACTCATACACCCATACGGTTACTCCCACACTCCCACACCACTCTTACTCCCACACCACTCTAACAACAACAATCTTACTCCCAAAATCTTACTCCCACACCAATCTTACTCCCACACTCCTACTCCCACAGTTTTAACCCCACACCTTTACTCCCACACTCTCACACACTTACTCCCACACTTTTACTCCCACACCCCTCTTACTCCCACACCACTCTTACTCCCACACCACTCTTACTCCCACACTCGTAATCTCACGCTCTTACTCCCACAGTCTACATCCCACACTTGTACTCCCCCAACACTCTTACTCCCAAGCCACTCTTACTCCCACACCACACTTACTCCCACACCACTCTTACTCCCACACCATTCTTAATCCCACACCACTCTTAATCCCACACTCTTAATCCCACACTCTTACTCCCACACCACTCTTACTCCCACACTCGTAATCTCACGCTCTTACTCCCACAGTCTACATCCCACACTTGTACTCCCCCAACACTCTTACTCCCAAGCCACTCTTACTCCCACACCACACTTACTCCCACACCACTCTTACTCCCGCACCATTCTTAATCCCACACCACTCTTACTCCCACACTCGTAATCTCACGCTCTTACTCCCACAGTCTACATCCCACACTTGTACTCCCCCAACACTCTTACTCCCAAGCCACTCTTACTCCCACACCACACTTACTCCCACACCACTCTTACTCCCACACCACTCTTTCTCCCACACCACTCATACTCCCACACTCCCACACTCTTACTCTCACACTCGTACACCCACACTGTTACGCCCACACACCCACACCACTCTTACTCCCACATTATTCTCCCACACCCCTCTTACTCCCAAACCACTCTTACTCCCACACTCGTACTCCCACAACACACTTACTCCCAAGCCGCTCTTACTCCCACACCATTAATACTCCCACACCACTCATACTCCCACACCACTCTTAATCCCACACGCTTAATCCCACACTCTTACACCCACACCACCTTTACTCCCTCACCACTCTTAATTCCACAGTCTATCTCCCACACCACTCTTACTCCCACACTCCCACACGCCTACTCCCACACTCTTACTCCCACAATTGAACTCTTACAATTTTACTCCCACACCTCTCTTACTGCCACACCACTCTTACTCCCACAGTCTTAATCCCACACTCTTACACCCATACGGTTACGCCCACACTCCCACACCACTCTTACTACCACACTCCTACTCCCACAGTTTTAACCCCACACCCTTACTCCCACACTCTCACACACTTACTCCCACACTCTTACTCCCACACCCCTCTTACTCCCACACCACTCTTACTCCCACACTCTTACTCCCACACCAATCTTACTCCCACACTCGTAATCTAACGCTCTTACTCCCACAGTCCAAATCCCACACTTGTACTCCCCCACCACTCTTACTCCCACATTCTTACTCCCACAGGCTTAATCCCACAATCTTAACCCCACAGTCTTAATCTCACACTCTTACTCCCACACTTTTACTCCCACACTCTTACTCCCACACTCATACTCCCACACTCATACTCCCACACTCCCACACCACTCTTTCTCCCAAACTCATAATCTCAAGCTCTTACTCCCACAGTCTACATCCCACACTTGTACTCCCCCACCACTCTTACTCCCAAGCCACTCTTACTCCCACACCACTCTTTCTCCCACACCACTTTTACTCCCACACTCATACTCCCACACTCTTACTCTCACACTCGTACACCCACACTGTTACGCCCACACACCCACACCACTCTTACTCCCACATTATTCTCCCACACCACTCTTACTCCCACAATCTTACACCCACACCACTCTTACTCCCACATTCTTACTCCCACAGGCTTAATCCCACAATCTTAACCCCACAGTCTTAATCCCACACTCTTACTCCCACACTTTTACTGCCACACTCTTACTCCCACACTCTTACTCCCACACTCATACTCCCACACTCATACTCCCACACTCCCACACCACTCTTTCTCCCACACTCGTAATCTCACGCTCTTACTCCCACAGTCTACATCCCACACTTGTACTCCCCCACCACTCTTACTCCCAAGCCACTCTTAATCCCACACCACTCTTTCTCCCACACCACTTTTACTCCCACACTCATACTCCCACACTCCCACACTCTTACTCTCACACTCGTACACCCACCCCACACTGTTACGCCCACACACCCACACCACTCTTACTACCACATTATTCTCCCACACCACTCTTACTCCCACAATCTTACACACACACCACTCTTACTCCCACATTCTTACTCCCACAGGCTTAATCCCACAATCTTAATCCCACACTCTTACTCCCACACTTTTACTCCCACACTCTTACTCCCACATTCTTACTCCCACACTCTTACTCCCACACTCTTACTCCCACACTCATACACCCATACGGTTACTCCCACACTCCCACACCACTCTTACTCCCACACCACTCTAACAACAACAATCTTACTCCCAAAATCTTACTCCCACACCAATCTTACTCCCACACTCCTACTCCCACAGTTTTAACCCCACACCTTTACTCCCACACTCTCACACACTTACTCCCACACTTTTACTCCCACACCCCTCTTACTCCCACACCACTCTTACTCCCACACCACTCATACTCCCACACCACTCTTAATCCCACACGCTTAATCCCACACTCTTACACCCACACCACCTTTACTCCCTCACCACTCTTAATTCCACAGTCTATCTCCCACACCACTCTTACTCCCACACTCCCACACGCCTACTCCCACACTCTTACTCCCACAATTGAACTCTTACAATTTTACTCCCACACCTCTCTTACTGCCACACCACTCTTACTCCCACAGTCTTAATCCCACACTCTTACACCCATACGGTTACGCCCACACTCCCACACCACTCTTACTACCACACTCCTACTCCCACAGTTTTAACCCCACACCCTTACTCCCACACTCTCACACACTTACTCCCACACTCTTACTCCCACACCCCTCTTACTCCCACACCACTCTTACTCCCACACTCTTACTCCCACACCAATCTTACTCCCACACTCGTAATCTAACGCTCTTACTCCCACAGTCCAAATCCCACACTTGTACTCCCCCACCACTCTTACTCCCACATTCTTACTCCCACAGGCTTAATCCCACAATCTTAACCCCACAGTCTTAATCTCACACTCTTACTCCCACACTTTTACTCCCACACTCTTACTCCCACACTCATACTCCCACACTCATACTCCCACACTCCCACACCACTCTTTCTCCCAAACTCATAATCTCAAGCTCTTACTCCCACAGTCTACATCCCACACTTGTACTCCCCCACCACTCTTACTCCCAAGCCACTCTTACTCCCACACCACTCTTTCTCCCACACCACTTTTACTCCCACACTCATACTCCCACACTCTTACTCTCACACTCGTACACCCACACTGTTACGCCCACACACCCACACCACTCTTACTCCCACATTATTCTCCCACACCACTCTTACTCCCACAATCTTACACCCACACCACTCTTACTCCCACATTCTTACTCCCACAGGCTTAATCCCACAATCTTAACCCCACAGTCTTAATCCCACACTCTTACTCCCACACTTTTACTGCCACACTCTTACTCCCACACTCTTACTCCCACACTCATACTCCCACACTCATACTCCCACACTCCCACACCACTCTTTCTCCCACACTCGTAATCTCACGCTCTTACTCCCACAGTCTACATCCCACACTTGTACTCCCCCACCACTCTTACTCCCAAGCCACTCTTAATCCCACACCACTCTTTCTCCCACACCACTTTTACTCCCACACTCATACTCCCACACTCCCACACTCTTACTCTCACACTCGTACACCCACCCCACACTGTTACGCCCACACACCCACACCACTCTTACTACCACATTATTCTCCCACACCACTCTTACTCCCACAATCTTACACACACACCACTCTTACTCCCACATTCTTACTCCCACAGGCTTAATCCCACAATCTTAATCCCACACTCTTACTCCCACACTTTTACTCCCACACTCTTACTCCCACATTCTTACTCCCACACTCTTACTCCCACACTCTTACTCCCACACTCATACACCCATACGGTTACTCCCACACTCCCACACCACTCTTACTCCCACACCACTCTAACAACAACAATCTTACTCCCAAAATCTTACTCCCACACCAATCTTACTCCCACACTCCTACTCCCACAGTTTTAACCCCACACCTTTACTCCCACACTCTCACACACTTACTCCCACACTTTTACTCCCACACCCCTCTTACTCCCACACCACTCTTACTCCCACACCACTCTTACTCCCACACTCGTAATCTCACGCTCTTACTCCCACAGTCTACATCCCACACTTGTACTCCCCCAACACTCTTACTCCCAAGCCACTCTTACTCCCACACCACACTTACTCCCACACCACTCTTACTCCCACACCATTCTTAATCCCACAACACTCTTAATCCCACACTCTTACTCCCACACTCTTACTCCCACACCACTCTTACTCCCACACTCGTAATCTCACGCTCTTACTCCCACAGTCTACATCCCACACTTGTACTCCCCCAACACTCTTACTCCCAAGCCACTCTTACTCCCACACCACACTTACTCCCACACCACTCTTACTCCCGCACCATTCTTAATCCCACACCACTCTTACTCCCACACTCGTAATCTCACGCTCTTACTCCCACAGTCTACATCCCACACTTGTACTCCCCCAACACTCTTACTCCCAAGCCACTCTTACTCCCACACCACACTTACTCCCACACCACTCTTACTCCCACACCACTCTTTCTCCCACACCACTCTTTCTCCCACACCACTCATACTCCCACACTCCCACACTCTTACTCTCACACTCGTACACCCACACTGTTACGCCCACACACCCACACCACTCTTACTCCCACATTATTCTCCCACACCCCTCTTACTCCCAAACCACTCTTACTCCCACACTCGTACTCCCACAACACACTTACTCCCAAGCCGCTCTTACTCCCACACCATTAATACTCCCACACCACTCATACTCCCACACCACTCTTAATCCCACACGCTTAATCCCACACTCTTACACCCACACCACCTTTACTCCCTCACCACTCTTAATTCCACAGTCTATCTCCCACACCACTCTTACTCCCACACTCCCACACGCCTACTCCCACACTCTTACTCCCACAATTGAACTCTTACAATTTTACTCCCACACCTATCTTACTGCCACACCACTCTTACTCCCACAGTCTTAATCCCACACTCTTACACCCA
Organism: Oncorhynchus mykiss; assembly: GCF_057628025.1. NCBI lineage: Eukaryota > Metazoa > Chordata > Actinopteri > Salmoniformes > Salmonidae > Oncorhynchus > Oncorhynchus mykiss. The sequence goes on from NC_143039.1 coordinate 59,094,715, forward strand.
TACGGTTACGCCAACACTCCCACACCACTCTTACTACCACACCACTCTAATAACAACAATCTTATTCCCAAAATCTTACTCCCACACCAATCTTACTCCCACACTCTTACTCCCAGTCTTAATCCCACACTCTTACTCCCACACTCGTACACTCTTACTCCCACACTCATAATCTCACACTCTTACTCCCACAGCCTAAATCCCAAAGTCTTATTCCCACACTCCCACACTCTTACTCCCACACCACTCTTACTGCCACACCACTCTTACTTCCACACTCTTATTTCCACAGTCTTACTCCCACACCACTCTTACTCCCAAACTCCCACACTCTGACACCCACACTCTTACTCCCACACTCTTACTCCCACAATTGAACTTACAATTTTACTCCAACACTCTTACTCCCACACCACTCTTACTCCCACACTCCTACTCCCACAGTCTTAATCCCACACTCTTACTCCCACACTCTTATTCTCACACTCATACACCCATACGGTTACTCCCACACTCCCACACCACTCTTACTCCCACACCACTCTAACAACAACAATCTTACTCCCAAAATCTTACTCCCACACCAATCTTACTCCCACACTCCTACTCCCACAGTTTTAACCCCACACCCTTACTCCCACACTCTCACACACTTACTCCCACACTCTTACTCCCACACCCCTCTTACTCCCACACCACTCTTACTCCCACACTCTTACTCCCACACCACTCTTACTCCCACACTCGTAATCTAACGCTCTTACTCCCACAGTCCAAATCCCACACTTGTACTCCCCCACCACTCTTACTCCCAAGCCACTCTTACTCCCACACCACACTTACTCCCATATCACTCTTACTCCCACACCACTCTTACTCCCACACCACTCATACTCCCACACCACTCTTTCTCCCACAATATTCTCCCACATCACTCTTACACCCACAATTGTAATCCCACAGTTTTACTCCCACAATCTTACTCCCACACTCGTACTCCCCCACCACTCTTACTCCCAAGCCACTCTTACTCCCACACCACTCTTTCTCCCACACCACTTTTACTCCCACACTCATACTCCCACACTCCCACACTCTTACTCTCACACTCGTACACCCACCCCACACTGTTACGCCCACACACCCACACCACTCTTACTACCACATTATTCTCCCACACCACTCTTACTCCCACAATCTTACACACACACCACTCTTACTCCCACATTCTTACTCCCACAGGCTTAATCCCACAATCTTAATCCCACACTCTTACTCCCACACTTTTACTCCCACACTCTTACTCCCACATTCTTACTCCCACACTCTTACTCCCACACTCTTACTCCCACACTAATACACCCATACGGTTACTCCCACACTCCCACACCACTCTTACTCCCACACCACTCTAACAACAACAATCTTACTCCCAAAATCTTACTCCCACACCAATCTTACTCCCACACTCCTACTCCCACAGTTTTAACCCCACACCTTTACTCCCACACTCTCACACACTTACTCCCACACTTTTACTCCCACACCCCTCTTACTCCCACACCACTCTTACTCCCACACCACTCTTACTCCCACACTCGTAATCTCACGCTCTTACTCCCACAGTCTACATCCCACACTTGTACTCCCCCAACACTCTTACTCCCAAGCCACTCTTACTCCCACACCACACTTACTCCCACACCACTCTTACTCCCACACCATTCTTAATCCCACACCACTCTTAATCCCACACTCTTAATCCCACACTCTTACTCCCACACCACTCTTACTCCCACACTCGTAATCTCACGCTCTTACTCCCACAGTCTACATCCCACACTTGTACTCCCCCAACACTCTTACTCCCAAGCCACTCTTACTCCCACACCACACTTACTCCCACACCACTCTTACTCCCGCACCATTCTTAATCCCACACCACTCTTACTCCCACACTCGTAATCTCACGCTCTTACTCCCACAGTCTACATCCCACACTTGTACTCCCCCAACACTCTTACTCCCAAGCCACTCTTACTCCCACACCACACTTACTCCCACACCACTCTTACTCCCACACCACTCTTTCTCCCACACCACTCTTTCTCCCACACCACTCATACTCCCACACTCCCACACTCTTACTCTCACACTCGTACACCCACACTGTTACGCCCACACACCCACACCACTCTTACTCCCACATTATTCTCCCACACCCCTCTTACTCCCAAACCACTCTTACTCCCACACTCGTACTCCCACAACACACTTACTCCCAAGCCACTCTTACTCCCACACCATTAATACTCCCACACCACTCATACTCCCACACCACTCTTAATGCCACACGCTTAATCCCACACTCTTACACCCACACCACCTTTACTCCCACACCACTCTTACTCCCACACTCCCACACGCCTACTCCCACACTCTTACTCCCACAATTGAACTCTTACAATTTTACTCCCACACCTCTCTTACTGCCACACCACTCTTACTCCCACAGTCTTAATCCCACACTCTTACACCCATACGGTTACGCCAACACTCCCACACCACTCTTACTACCACACCACTCTAATAACAACAATCTTATTCCCAAAATCTTACTCCCACACCAATCTTACTCCCACACTCTTACTCCCACAGTCTTAATCCCACACTCTTACTCCCACACTCGTACACTCTTACTCCCACACTCATAATCTCACACTCTTACTCCCACAGCCTAAATCCCACAGTCTTATTCCCACACTCTCACACACTTACTCCCACACTCTTACTCCCACACCCCTCTTACTCCCACACCACTCTTACTCCCACACTCGTAATCCCACACTCTTACTCCCACAGTCTAAATCCCACACTCTTACCCCCACAATCTTACTCCCAAACTCTTACTCCCAAACCACTGTTACTCCCACACCACTCTCACTCCCACACTCGTAATCCCCCACTCTTACTTCCACAGTCTAAATCCCACACTCTTACTCCCACACTCTTACTCCCACAGTCTTAATCTGACAGTTTTACTCCCACACTCCCACACGCTAACTCTCACACTCGTACACTCACACTGTTACACCCACACTCTCACACCACTCTTACTCCCACATCACTCTAACAACAACTATCTTACTCCCACAATCTTACTCCCACAACAATCTTACTCCCACACTCTTACTTCCACACCACACTCTTACTCCCACACTCATAATCTCACACTCTTACTCCCAGAGTCTAAATCCCACACTCTTACTCCCACACCACACTCTTACTCCCACACCACTCTTACTCCCACGCTCTTAATTCCACAGTCTTACTCCCACACCACTCTTACTCCCACACTCCCACACTCTGACTCCCACACTCTTACTCACACAATTGAACTCTTACAATTTTACTCACACACTCTTACTCCCACACCACTCTTACTCCCACACTCCAACTCCCACAGACTTAATCCCACAGTTTTACTCCCACACCACTCTTTTTGACAAACCACTCTTACGCCCACACTCTTACTCCCACACTCTTACTCTCTCACTCATACACCCATACGGTTAATCCCACATTCCCACACCACTCTTACTCCCACACCACTCTAACAACAACAATCTTACTCCCCAAATCTTACTCCCACACAAATCTTACTCCCACACTCTTACTCCCACAGTGTTAATACCACACCCTTACACCCAAACTCTCACACTCTCACACTCATACTCCCACACCACTCTTACTCCCACACCACTCTTACTCCCACACCACCCTTACTCCCACACCACTCTTACTCCCACACCACTCTTTCTCCCACACCACTCTTACTCCCACACCACTCTTACTCCCACACCACTCTTACTCCCACACACGTACTCCCACACCACACTTACTCCCACACCACACTTATTCCCACACTCTTACACCCACACCACCTTTACTCCCACACCACTCTTACTCCCACAGTCTAAATCCCACACTCTTACTCCCCTACTCTTACTCCCCCACCACTCTTACTCCCCCACCACTCTTACTCCCAAACCACTCTTACTCCCACACTCGTACTCCCACAACACACTTACTCCCACACCGCTCTTACTCCCACACCACTCATACTCCCTCACCACTCATATTCCCACACCACTCTTAATCCCACACGCTTAATCCCACACTCTTACACCCACACCACCTTTACTCCCACACCACTCTTAATTCCACAGTCTTTCTCCCACACCACTCTTACTCCCACACTCCCACACGCCTACTCCCACACTCTTACTCCCACAATTGAACTCTTACAATTTTACTCCCACACCTCTCTTACTCCCACACCACTCTTACTCCAACAGTCTTAATCCCACACTCTTACTCCCACACTCCCACACTTTTACTCTCACACTCATACACCCATACGGTTACACCCACACTCCCACACCACTCTTACTACCACACCTCTCTAATAACAACAATCTTATTCCCAAAATCTTACTCCCACACCAATCTTACTCCCACACTCTTACTCCCACAGTCTTAATCCCACACTCTTACTCCCACACTCGTACACTCTTACTCCCACACTCATAATCTCACACTCTTACTCCCACAGCCTAAATCCCACAGTCTTATTCCCACACTCCCACACTCTTACTCCCACACCACTCTTACTCCCACACCACTCATACTCCCACACCACTCTTAATCCCATACTCTTAATTCCACACTCTTACTGCCACACCACTCTTACTTCCACACTCTTATTTCCACAGTCTTACTCCCACACCACTCTTACTCCCACACTCCCACACTCTGACACCCACACTCTTACTCCAACACTCTTACTCCCACAATTGAACTTACAATTTTACTCCCACACTCTTACTCCCACACACCTCTTACTCCCACACTCCTACTCCCACAGTCTTAATCCCACAGTTTTACTCCCACACCACTCTTTTTCCCAAACCACTCTTACGCCCACACTCTTACTCCCACACTCTTATTCTCACACTCATACACCCATACGGTTACTCCCACACTCCCACACCACTCTTACTCCCACACCACTCTAACAACAACAATCTTACTCCCAAAATCTTACTCCCACACCAATCTTACTCCCACACTCCTACTCCCACAGTTTTAACCCCACACCCTTACTCCCACACTCTCACACACTTACTCCCACACTCTTACTCCCACACCCCTCTTACTCCCACACCACTCTTACTCCCACACTCTTACTCCCACACCAATCTTACTCCCACACTCGTAATCTAACGCTCTTACTCCCACAGTCCAAATCCCACACTTGTACTCCCCCACCACTCTTACTCCCACATTCTTACTCCCACAGGCTTAATCCCACAATCTTAACCCCACAGTCTTAATCCCACACTCTTACTCCAACACTTTTACTCCCACACTCCTACTCCCACACTCATACTCCCACACTCATACTCCCACACTCCCACACCACTCTTTCTCCCAAACTCATAATCTCACGCTCTTACTCCCACAGTCTACATCCCACACTTGTACTCCCCCACCACTCTTACTCCCAAGCCACTCTTACTCCCACACCACTCTTTCTCCCACACCACTTTTACTCCCACACTCCCACACTCTTACTCTCACACTCGTACACCCACCCCACACTGTTACGCCCACACACCCACACCACTCTTACTACCACATTATTCTCCCACACCACTCTTACTCCCACAATCTTACACCCACACCACTCTTACTCCCACATTCTTACTCCCACAGGCTTAATCCCACAATCTTAATCCCACACTCTTACTCCCACACTTTTACTCCCACACTCTTACTCCCACATTCTTACTCCCACACTCTTACTCCCACACTCTTACTCCCACACTCATACACCCATACGGTTACTCCCACACTCCCACACCACTCTTACTCCCACACCACTCTAACAACAACAATTATACTCCCAAAATCTTACTCCCACACCAATCTTACTCCCACACTCCTACTCCCACAGTTTTAACCCCACACCTTTACTCCCACACTCTCACACACTTACTCCCACACTTTTACTCCCACACCCCTCTTACTCCCACACCACTCTTACTCCCACACCACTCTTACTCCCACACTCGTAATCTCACGCTCTTACTCCCACAGTCTACATCCCACACTTGTACTGCCCAACACTCTTACTCCCAAGCCACTCTTACTCCCACACCACACTTACTCCCACACCACTCTTACTCCCACACCATTCTTAATCCCACACCACTCTTAATCCCACACTCTTAATCCCACACTCTTACTCCCACACAACTCTTACTCCCACACTCGTAATCTCACGCTCTTACTCCCACAGTCTACATCCCACACTTGTACTCCCCCAACACTCTTACTCCCAAGCCACTCTTACTCCCACACCACACTTACTCCCACACCACTCTTACTCCCGCACCATTCTTAATCCCACACCACTCTTACTCCCACACTCGTAATCTCACGCTCTTACTCCCACAGTCTACATCCCACACTTGTACTCCCCCAACACTCTTACTCCCAAGCCACTCTTACTCCCACACCACACTTACTCCCACACCACTCTTACTCCCACACCACTCTTTCTCCCACACCACTCTTTCTCCCACACCACTCATACTCCCACACTCCCACACTCTTACTCTCACACTCGTACACCCACACTGTTACGCCCACACACCCATACCACTCTTACTCCCACATTATTCTCCCACACCCCTCTTACTCCCAAACCACTCTTACTCCCACACTCGTACTCCCACAACACACTTACTCCCAAGCCGCTCTTACTCCCACACCATTAATACTCCCACACCACTCATACTCCCACACCACTCTTAATCCCACACGCTTAATCCCACACTCTTACACCCACACCACCTTTACTCCCTCACCACTCTTAATTCCACAGTCTATCTCCCACACCACTCTTACTCCCACACTCCCACACGCCTACTCCCACACTCTTACTCCCACAATTGAACTCTTACAATTTTACTCCCACACCTCTCTTACTGCCACACCACTCTTACTCCCACAGTCTTAATCCCACACTCTTACACCCATACGGTTACGCCCACACTCCCACACCACTCTTACTACCACACCACTCTAATAACAACAATCTTATTCCCAAAATCTTACTCCCACACCAATCTTACTCCCACACTCTTACTCCCAGTCTTAATCCCACACTCTTACTCCCACACTCTTACTCCCACACTCATAATCTCACACTCTTACTCCCACAGCCTAAATCCCACAGTCTTATTCCCACACTCCCACACTCTTACTCCCACACCACTCTTACTGCCACACAACTCTTACTTCCACACTCTTATTTCCACAGTCTTACTCCCACACCACTCTTACTCCCAAACTCCCACACTCTGACACCCACACTCTTACTCCCACACTCTTACTCCCACAATTGAACTTACAATTTTACTCCAACACTCTTACTCCCACACACCTCTTACTCCCACACTCCTACTCCCACAGTCTTAATCCCACAGTTTTACTCCCACACCACTCTTTTTCCCAAACCACTCTCACGCCCACACTCTTACTCCCACACTCTTATTCTCACACTCATACACCCATACGGTTACTCCCACACTCCCACACCACTCTTACTCCCACACCACTCTAACAACAACAATCTTACTCCCAAAATCTTACTCCCACACCAATCTTACTCCCACACTCCTACTCCCACAGTTTTAACCCCACACCCTAACTCCCACACTCTCACACACTTACTCCCACACTCTTACTCCCACACCCCTCTTACTCCCACACCACTCTTACTCCCACACTCTTACTCCCACACCACTCTTACTCCCACACTCGTAATCTAACGCTCTTACTCCCACAGTCCAAATCCCACACTTGTACTCCCCCACCACTCTTACTCCCAAGCCACTCTTACTCCAACACCACACTTACTCCCACATCACTCTTACTCCCACAACACTCTTACTCCCACACCACTCATACTCCCACACCACTCTTTCTCCCACAATATTCTCCCACATCACTCTTACACCCACAATTGTAATCCCACATTCTTACTCCCACAGGCTTAATCCCACAATCTTAATCCCACACTCTTACTCCCACACTTTTACTCCCACACTCTTACTCCCACATTCTTACTCCCACACTCTTACTCCCACACTCTTACTCCCACACTCATACACCCATACGGTTACTCCCACACTCCCACACCACTCTTACTCCCACACCACTCTAACAACAACAATCTTACTCCCAAAATCTTACTCCCACACCCCTCTTACTCCCACACCACTCTTACTCCCACACCACTCTTACTCCCACACTCGTAATCTCACGCTCTTACTCCCACAGTCTACATCCCACACTTGTACTCCCCCAACACTCTTACTCCCAAGCCACTCTTACTCCCACACCACACTTACTCCCACACCACTCTTACTCCCACACCATTCTTAATCCCACACCACTCTTAATCCCACACTCTTAATCCCACACTCTTACTCCCACACCACTCTTACTCCCACACTCGTAATCTCACGCTCTTACTCCCACAGTCTACATCCCACACTTGTACTCCCCCAACACTCTTACTCCCAAGCCACTCTTACTCCCACACCACACTTACTCCCACACCACTCTTACTCCCACACCACTCTTTCTCCCACACCACTCTTTCTCCCACACCACTCATACTCCCACACTCCCACACTCTTACTCTCACACTCGTACACCCACACTGTTACGCCCACACACCCACACCACTCTTACTCCCACATTATTCTCCCACACCCCACTTACTCCCAAACCACTCTTACTCCCACACTCGTACTCCCACAACACACTTACTCCCAAACCGCTCTTACTCCCACACCATTAATACTCCCACACCACTCATACTCCCACACCACTCTTAATCCCACACGCTTAATCCCACATTCTTACACCCACACCACCTTTACTCCCTCACCACTCTTAATTCCACAGTCCCACACGCCTACTCCCACACTCTTACTCCCACAATTGAACTCTTACAATTTTACTCCCACACCTCTCTTACTGCCAAACCACTCTTACTCCCACAGTCTTAATCCCACACTCTTACACCCATACGGTTACGCCCACACTCCCACACCACACTTACTACCACACCACTCTAATAACAACAATCTTATTCCCAAAATCTTACTCCCACACCAATCTTACTCCCACACTCTTACTCCCAGTCTTAATCCCACACTCTTACTCCCACACTCGTACACTCTTACTCCCACACTCATAATCTCACACTCTTACTCCCACAGCCTAAATCCCACAGTCTTATTCCCACACTCCCACACTCTTACTCCCACACCACTCTTACTGCCACACCACTCTTACTCCCACACTCGTAATCTCACGCTCTTACTCCCACAGTCTACATCCCACACTTGTACTCCCCCAACACTCTTACTCCCAAGCCACTCTTACTCCCACACCACACTTACTCCCACACCACTCTTACTCCCACACCACTCTTACTCCCACACCACTCTTTCTCCCACACCACTCATACTCCCACACTCCCACACTCTTACTCTCACACTCGTACACCCACACTGTTACGCCCACACACCCACACCACTCTTACTCCCACATTATTCTCCCACACCCCACTTACTCCCAAACCACTCTTACTCCCACACTCGTACTCCCACAACACACTTACTCCCAAACCGCTCTTACTCCCACACCATTAATACTCCCACACCACTCATACTCCCACACCACTCTTAATCCCACACGCTTAATCCCACATTCTTACACCCACACCACCTTTACTCCCACACCACTCTTACTCCCACACTCCCACACGCCTACTCCCACACTCTTACTCCCACAATTGAACTCTTACAATTTTACTCCCACACCTCTCTTACTGCCACACCACTCTTACTCCCACAGTCTTAATCCCACACTCTTACACCCATACGGTTACGCCCACACTCCCACACCACTCTTACTACCACACCACTCTAATAACAACAATCTTATTCCCAAAATCTTACTCCCACACCAATCTTACTCCCACACTCTTACTCCCAGTCTTAATCCCACACTCTTACTCCCACACTCGTACACTCTTACTCCCACACTCATAATCTCACACTCTTACTCCCACAGCCTAAATCCCACAGTCTTATTCCCACACTCCCACACTCTTACTCCCACACCACTCTTACTGCCACACCACTCTTACTTCCACACTCTTATTTCCACAGTCTTACTCCCACACCACTCTTACTCCCAAACTCCCACACTCTTACTCCCACAATTGAACTTACAATTTTACTCCAACACTCTTACTCCCACACCACTCTTACTCCCACACTCCTACTCCCACAGTCTTAATCCCACAGTCTTACTCCCACACTCTTATTCTCACACTCATACACCCATACGGTTACTCCCACACTCCCACACCACTCTTACTCCCACACCACTCTAACAACAACAATCTTACTCCCAAAATCTTACTCCCACACCAATCTTACTCCCACACTCCTACTCCCACAGTTTTAACCCCACACCCTTACTCCCACACTCTCACACACTTACTCCCACACTCTTACTCCCACACCCCACTTACTCCCACACCACTCTTACTCCCACACCACTCTTACTCCCACACCGCTCTTACTCCCACACTCTTACTCCCACACCCCTCTTACTCCCACACCACTCTTACTCCCACACTCGTAATCTAACGCTCTTACTCCCACAGTCCAAATCCCACACTTGTACTCCCCCACCACTCTTACTCCCAAGCCACTCTTACTCCCACACCACACTAACTCCCACACCACTCATACTCCCAACCCACTCTTACTCCCACACCACTTTTACTCACACAATATTCTCCCACATCACTCTTACACCCACAATTGTAATCCCACAGTTTTACTCCCACAATCTTACTCCCACACTCGTACTCCCACACCACTCGTACCCCCACACTCTTAATCCCACAGTCTTACTCCCACACTCCCACACCACTTTTACTCCCACACTCATACTCCCACACTCCCACACTCTTACTCTCACACTTGTACTCCCACACTCATACTCCCACACTCCCACACCACTCTTTCTCCCACACTCATAATCTCACGCTCTTACTCCCACAGTCTACATCCCACACTTGTACTCCCCCACCACTCTTACTCCCAAGCCACTCTTACTCCCACACCACTCTTTCTCCCACACCACTTTTACTCCCACACTCATACTCCCACACTCCCACACTCCCACACTCTTACTCTCACACTCGTACACCCACACTGTTACGCCCACACACCCACACCACTCTTACTCCCACATTATTCTCCCACACCACTCTTACTCCCACAATCTTACACCCACACCACTCTTACTCCCACATTCTTACTCCCACAGGCTTAATCCCACAATCTTAACCTCGCAGTCTTACTCCCACACTCTTACTCCCACAGTCTTAATCCCACAGTCTTACTCCCACACTCTTACTCCCACACTCTTACTCCCACACTCCCACACCACTCTTACTCCCACACTCTTACTCCCACACCACTCTTACTCCCACACTCTTGCTCTGACACTCCCACACCCACACTGTTACGCCCACACTCCCACACCACTCTTACCCCCACACTCTTACTCCCACACTCTTACTAACACACTCCCACACTCTTACTTTGACACTTGTACACCCACACTGTTACTCCCCCCCCCCCCCCCCCCACACACACCACTCTTACTCCCACAATATTCTCCCACACCACTCTTACTCCCACAATCTTATTCTTACACTCTTACTCCCACACTCTTTCTCCCGCAGGCTTACTCTCATACTTGTACACCCACATTCTTACATCCACACACCCACACCACTCTTACTCCCACACCACTCTTACTCCCACAATCTTACTCCCACACCACTCTTACTCCCACACTCTTAAAGACTGGGGCAGAAACCATAAACTGAGCCATCTCCAGGCTATGGCTGCTATGATTGGCCCAAAAGGTGACATAGAAAACTTCAGCTACGTATCAAGATTATCCAACTGGGAATACTGAGGATAAATAAACACACTGGTATCTCTCTCTCACTCTCTCTCCCTCTCACTCTCTCCCCCCTTCCAATAACTGTTTTTTTCTCTCAATCTTTCTCTCTCTTTCTCATATATATCTGTGTCTGTGTGTCTCTCTCTCCCTCTCATTCTTTCTCGTGTGTGTCTGTCTCTCTCTCTCTCTCTCTCTCTCTCTATCTCTCTCTCGCTCTCCATTTCTCTGACTTTGCAGATCACTTGAAGGTTATGGTTATGCTAGTGTTACCTCATTTTTCACTGTAACATTCCCACAGGACGCACTGCAGCGAACTGCACACACATTATCCCCCATGGACAAACGTTGAATATTAAAGTGGGACCTCAAAATCGTTTTGCGCACACACACACACACACACACACACACACACACACACACACACACACACACACACACACACACACACACACACACACACACACACACACACACACACACACACACAATAACAGCATGATCCCTTTGCTCATTGAATATATAATTCCTTCTGGCAACTATCTACGAGCTCTCCTCCTCACACCATTTCCCTCCCCTTGTGGACTTCAGTACACAACACGTCAGCTGTCTGTGACAGCCGAAAAAAGCTTCATATCATGACTGCTAACCGCTACACACAGCCAACGTCGTTGTCATGTCATGACTGCTAACCGCTACACACAGCCAACGTCGTTGTCATATAATGATTGCTAACCGCTACACACAGCCAACGTCGTTGTCATGTCATGACTGCTAACCGCTACACACAGCCAACGTCGTTGTCATGTCATGACTGCTAACCGCTACACACAGCCAACGTCGTTGTCATGTCATGACTGCTAACCGCTACACACAGCCAACGTCGTTGTCATATCATGACTGCTAACCGCTACACACAGCCAATGTCGTTGTCATGTCATGGTTAACATAGCTATTAGAACTAACACGTTAGTTAACCAGTACAATCATGCAGTACAGTGTACAGTCAGAAAGCAGTTTAGCAGTTACACCTTGATTTGGAGTTCCAGTGGGGGATAGCCATAGCAAGCTAGCTAACATAGCATCCATCTCTGTTTGAGCCAGATGTTTGAGTAGAACAAACTAGCTAGCTGCAAAGTTTTTTTAAAAAAGAACTACCAAATCTCTCTCGCTTCTCCTTAATGCTGGAAGAAATTAATTTGTTAAAAACTGTCCAACTATTGTCTTTCTCCCTCTTTGAGTCAACTACTCACCACATGTTATGCACTGCAATGCTAACTAGCTGTAGCTTTCAGTACTAGATTCATTTTCTGATCTTTTGATTGGGTGGACAACATGTCAGTTCGTGCTACAAGAGCTTGGATAGGTTGGAGGAAATCATCTGGAAGTTGTCATAATTATTGTGTAAGTCTATGGAAAGACAAGATTAAATCAAGAATAGTGACAATATTTTGAATGATATATTATCACTTCTGAATGATGCTCAGTTTAAGGCAAGAAACAATGCATACCTTTTCTTTGTGACATTTTCAAATCATAGTCCCACAGCTCATGTAGCCTAGCCCACAGGCCTATAGAGTGCATTCGGAAAGTGTTCAGACCCCTTGACTTATTCCACATTTTGTTACGTTACAGCCTTATTCAAAATGTATAAAATATACACTACCGTTCAAAAGTTTGGGGTCACTTAGAAATGTCCTTATTTTTGAAAGAAAAGCATTTTTTTTGGCCATTAAAAGAACATCAAATTGATCAGAAATACAGTGTAGACATTGTTAATGTAAACTATTGTAGCTGGAAACGGCAGATTTTTTTAATGGAATATCTACATAGCTGTACAGAGGCCCATTATCAGAAACCATCACTCCTGTGTTCCAATGGCACGTTGTGTTAGCTAATCCAAGTTTATCATTTTAAAAGGCTAATTGATCATTACAAAACCCTTTTGCAATTATGTTAGCACAGCTGACAACTGTTGTGCTGATTAATGAAGCAATACAACTGGCCTTCTTAAGACTAGTTGAGTATCTGGAGCATCAGTATTTGTGGGTTCGATTACAGGCTCAAAATGTCCAGAAACAAAGACTCTTCTTAAAAAACTTGTCTATTCTTGTTCTGAGAAATGAAGGCTATTACATGCGAGAAATTGCCAACAAACTGAAGATCTCGTACAACGCTGTGTACTACTCCCTTCACAGAACAGAGCAAACTGTCTCTAACCAGAGTGGGAGGCCACGATGCACAACCGAGCAAGAGGACAAGTACATTAGAGTGTCTAGTTTGAGAAACAGATGCCTCACAAGTCCTCAACAGGCAGCTTCATTAAAAGAACACAGTCACTGGACAGAGGAACTCTGCCTAGAAAGCCAGTATCCCAGAGTCGCCTCTTCACTGTTGACGTTGACACTGGTGTTTTGCGGATACTATTTAGTGAAGCTGCCAGTTGAGGACTTGTGAGGCAAATGTATTAAAAATCTAAACTGAAAAATCTAAACTCACATATTCATAAGTATACAGACACTTTACTCAGTACTTTGTTGAAGCACTTTTGGCAGCGATTACAGCCTCAAGTCTTCTTGAGTATGGCGCTACAAGCTTGGCACACCTTTATTTGTGGAGTTTCTCTCATTCCTCTCTGCAGATCCTCTCAGGCTCCGTCAGGTAAGATGGGGAGCGTTGCTGCACAGCAATTTTCATGTCTCTCCAGAAATGTTTGATCTAGTTCAAATCCGGGTTCTGGCTGGGCCATTCAAAGACATTCAGAGATCTAAGAGGCTTAGGGTCGTTGTCCTGTTGTAAGGTGAACCTTCACCCCAGTCAGGTCTTGAGCGCTCTGGGTCAGGTGTTCATCAAGGATCTCTCTGTACTTTGCTCCGTTCATCTTTGCCTTGATCCTGATTAGTCTCACCGGCCCTGCCATTGAAAAACATCCCCACGGCATGATGCTGTCACCACCATGCTTCACCGTAGGGATGGTGCCAGGTTTCCTCCAGACGTGATGCTTGGCATTCATGCCAAAGAGTTCAATCTTGGTTTCATCAGACCAGAGAATCTTGTTTCTTATGGTCTGAGAGTCCTTTAGGTGGCTTTTGGCAAACTCCAAGCGGGCTGTCATGTGCCTTTTACTCAGGAGTGGCTTCTGTGTGGCCACTCTACCATAAAGGCCTGATTGGCGGAGTGCTGCAGAGATGGTTGTCCTTCTGGAAGGTTCTCTCATCTCCATAGAGGAACTCTGGACCTCTGTCAGAGTCACCTCCCTGATCAAGGCCCTTCTCCCCTGATTGCTCAGTTTGGCCGGGCAGCCAGCTCTAGGAAGAGTCTTGGTGGTTCCAAACTTCTTCCATTTAAGAATGATGGAGACCACTGTGTTCTTGGGGACCTTCAATACTGCAAAAATGTTTTGTTACCCTTCCCCAGATCTGTTCCCTGACACAATCTTGTCTCGGAGCTCTATGGACAATTTCTTCGACCTCATCGCTTGGCTTATGCTCTGACATGCACTGTCAACTGTGGGACCGTACATAGACATGTGTGTGACTCTCTAAATCATGTCCAAACAATTGAATTTTCCACAGGTGGACTCCAATCAAGTTGTAGAAACATCTCAAGAATGATAAATGTAAACAGGATGCACCTGAGCTCAAATTCAATGCTCACAGCAAAGGGTCTGAATACTTATGTGAATAATTTACTAAGGTATTTCTGTTTTTAAATATCTGTTGCTTCGTCATTATGGGGTATTGTGTGTAGATTGCTGAGGAATTGTTATTTATTTAATCAATTTTAGAATAAGGCTTTAACTTAACATGTGGATGTGGATGTAGTTCCTTTTTTATGTCTCTATTTTTGGTTTGGTCAGGGCGTGAGTTGGGGTGGGCATTCTATGTTTTTGTTCTATGTTTTGTATTTCTGTGTTTGGCCTGGTATGGTTCCCAATCAGAGGCAGCTGTCTATCGTTGTCTCTGATTGAGAACCATACTTAGGTAGCCTGTTCCGACCTGTGTTTGTGGGAAGTTGTTTTCTGTTTTGTGTGTCTTCACCTTACAGAACTGTTTCGTTTCGTTCACTCTCTCTCATTGTTGTTTTTTGGTTATTGCAGTGTTCAGTTTATTTATTAAAATTAACATGGACATTTACCACTCTGCGTTTGGTCTGATTCTTCCTATTCCTCATCCGAGGAGGACAACAATCGTTACACCTTTATAATAAAAGTATTACATTCATACTCGCATGTGCGGTCACTTTTAATAAGGGTGTTTTCCCGCTAATGGAATGTTG
The DNA here is from genome assembly GCF_057628025.1 of Oncorhynchus mykiss. Taxonomy (NCBI): domain Eukaryota; kingdom Metazoa; phylum Chordata; class Actinopteri; order Salmoniformes; family Salmonidae; genus Oncorhynchus; species Oncorhynchus mykiss. The sequence goes on from NC_143039.1 coordinate 59,111,131, forward strand.
GCACTCATAGCCTACTTCCATGCGCATTGCTTTGCTTATAATGTGAAGAAATAGCCAGAAGTTTATCAACCTTTTAAGCTAAACGTCCTGATCTGTTGCATCAGTCTCATCTGTTGCATCAGTCTCATTGATCCACCTCTACGCAGACGACACCATTCTATATACTTTCGGCCCGTCATTGGACACTGTGCTATCTAACCTCCAAACAAGCTTCAATGCCATACAACACTCCTTCTGTGGCCTCCGACTGCTCTTAAACGCTAGTAAAACCAAATGCATGCTTTTCAACCGATCGCTGCCTGCACCCGCATGCCCGCCTAGCATCACCACCCTGGATGGTTCCGACCTAGAATATGTGGACATCTATAAGTACCTAGGTGTCTGGCTAGACTGCAAACTCTCCTTCCAGACTCATATCAAACATCTCCAATCGAAAATCAAATCAAGAGTCGGCTTTCTATTCCGCAACAAAGCCTCCTTCACTCACGCCGCCAAGCTTACCCTAGTAAAACTGACTATCCTACCGATCCTCGACTTCGGCGATGTCATCTACAAAATGGCTTCCAACACTCTACTCAGCAAACTGGATGCAGTCTATCACAGTGCCATCCGTTTTGTCACTAAAGCACCTTATACCACCCACCACTGCGACTTGTATGCTCTAGTCGGCTGGCCCTCGCTACATATTCGTCGCCAGACCCACTGGCTCCAGGTCATCTACAAGTCCATGCTAGGTAAAGCTCCGCCTTATCTCAGCTCACTGGTCACGATGGCAACACCCATCCGTAGCACGCGCTCCAGCAGGTGTATCTCACTGATCATCCCTAAAGCCAACACCTCATTTGGCCGCCTTTCGTTCCAGTACTCTGCTGCCTGTGACTGGAACGAATTGCAAAAATCGCTGAAGTTGGAGACTTTTATCTCCCTCACCAACTTCAAACATCAGCTATCTGAGCAGCTAACCGATCGCTGCAGCTGTACATAGTCTATTGGTAAATAGCCCACCCATTGTCACCTACCTCATCCCCATACTGTTTTTATTTATTTACTTTTCTGCTCTTTTGCACACCAATATCTCTACCTGTACATGACCACCTGATCATTTATCACTCCAGTGTTAATCTGCAAAATTGTAATTATTCGCCTACCTCATGCCTTTTGCACACATTGTATATAGACTCCCCCTTTGTTTTCTACTGTGTTATTGACTTGTTAATAGAGCTCTAGGGGCGCTATTTCATTTTTGGATAAAAAACGTTCCCGTTTTAAGCGCGATATTTTGTCACGAAAAGATGCTCGACTATGCATATTCTTGACAGTTTTGGAAAGAAAACACTCTGAAGTTTCAGAATCTGCAAAGATTTTGTCTGTAAGTGCCCCAGAACTCATTCTACAGGCGAAACCAAGATGATGCATCACCCAGGAATTAGCAGAATTTCTGAAGCTCTGTTTTCCATTCTCTCCTTATATGGCTGTGATTGCGCAACGAATGAGCCTACACTTTCTGTCGTTCGCCCAAGGTCTTAGCAGCATTGTGACGTATTTGTAGGCATATCATTGGAAGATTGACCATAAGAGACTACATTTTCCAAGTGTCCGCCTGGTGTCCTGCGTCGAATTCGGTGCGCAATTGCCAGCTGCTTCTACTTTACCATTTGATTCAGGGGAGAAAGCATGTGTCCAAGAACGATGTATCAATGAAGAGATATGTGAAAAACACCTTGATGATTGATTCTAAACAACGTTTGCCATGTTTTCAGTCGATATTATGGAGTTAATTTGGAAAAAAGTTCGCGTTTTGAGGACTGAATTTTCAGATTTTTTTTGGTAGCCAAATGTGATGTATAAAACGGAGCTATTTCTAATACACAAGGAATCTTTTTGGAAAAACTGAGCATCTGCTATCTAACTGAGAGTATCCTCATTGAAAACATCAGAAGTTCTTCAAAGGTAAATGATTTTATTTGAAGGCTTTTATGTTTTTGTTAATGTTGCGTGCTGGATGCTAATGCTAATGCTAACGCTAAATGCTAACGCGAAATGCTAACGCAAGCTAGCTACTTTTACACAAATGATTGTTTTCCTATGGTTGAGAAGCATATTTTGAAAATCTGAGATGACAGTGTTGTTTACAAAAGGCTAAGCTTGAGAGATGGCATATTTATTTCATTTCATTTGCGATTTTCATAAATAGTTAACGTTGTGTTATGCTAATGAGCTTGCTGATAGATTTACACAATCCTGGATACAGGGGTTTTTTCATAGCTAAACGTGACGCAGAAAACGGAGCGATTTGTCCTAAACAAATAATCTTTCAGGAAAAACTGAACATTTGCTATCTGAGAGTCTCCTCATTGAAAACATCTGAAGTTCTTCAAAGGTAAATGATTTTATTTGAATGCTTTTCTGTTTTTTTGTGTAAATGTTGCCAGCTGAATGCTAATGCTAAATGCTACGTTAGCCATCAATACTGTTACACAAATGCTTGTTTTGCAATGGTTGAGAAGCATATTTTGAAAATCTGAGATGACAGTGTTGTTAACAAAAGGCTAAGCTTGAGAGCTAGCAGATTTATTTCATTTCATTTGCGATTTTCATGAATAGTTAACGTTGCGTTATGGTAATGAGCTTGAGTCTGTATTCACGATCCCGGATCCGGGATGGGGAGATCAGAAAGGTTAATTGTTTACTCCATGTGTAACTCTGTGTTGTCTGCTCATACTGCTATGCTTTATCTTGGCCAGGTCGCAGTTGCAAATGAGAACTTGTTCTCAACTAGCCTACCTGGTTAAATAAAGGTGAAATAAAAATAAATAAATAAAAAATTGAGTAAAACAGTTTTTTTGATGTTCATGGTTGTATTCATTTGGAATTTATCGCTTCTCACAACTGTCCCAGACTATGTTTGAATATGTATTTTTTCACACAGAATAGAGTAGGTCAACATTTGTACTTTGGGAGATAGTAGATTGACATAGGCTAGTGCTTTTGCTGTTCGTTAGGCCTACTCATCCGTTAGGCTGACAAAAAGTAAATGTGGACAGTTCTTCCAATATATATTTTTTTTAAACCTTTATTTAACTAGGAAAATCAGTTAAGAACAAATTCATATTTTCAATGATGGCCTAGGAACAGTGGGTTAACTGCCTGTTCAGGGGCAGAACAACAGATTTGTACCTTGTCAGCTCGGGGATTCGAACTTGCAACCTTTCGGTTACTAGTCCAACGCTCTAACCACTAGGCTACCCTGACGCCCCCAATATCTTCAATATGCTCCTCGGAATTGGATAAGGACGCCCACAGTTGCATCCCTGATGTGTCTGTCTTCACTTGTAGCCTGTGAGAAAGACACGATCATGTGACAGAGAGCCATGTGAGTGAGAAGTGCTTCGGAGCACGCATCACGCAGAGACAAGGGAATTAAAATTATTATATTCAGCCAAAGGGTACAACGGCCACTGGCCGCAAAAAGGCATGGATTTTTTTAATGGGGCATTACGGCCACACAAAGAGGATGCCGCCTGGAAATCTGAGGCATTGTCAAGTACTTGTCAAATTGTGAATGAGAGACTGATGAAGTGTGTACAGCCTGCACAAGAAACAAAGTAGAGCTCATGCGTTACGTGCAGCCTTAGAATGTATTCAAAATCAAAACATATAGCCCAACATTTGTATCACAACTAAAGTTACATAATAAGTAACTCTAAGTTAAGCATATAGGAGCACCTGTTTCTTTGTTAACCCCTCAACACAGAATAGCCACATGTGTTCACTCCCTCAAATCGTTTGGAGAAAACATCCTTTCTATTTTTTTCAGCTTTCATACTGTAAAATACTATAAAATAATGTCACGGAATTCTAAGCAAATATTGTCTACTAAATGAGTGTAGCCCACAGCCATATGGCATAGCCAGATCAGGACCTAACATAAAGACAACTCATAGCCAGATCAGGTCCTACCATAAGGACAACTCAGAGTATGCTATTCTGTTTTCTGAAATAGACTACATTTTCTCATATATGTTTCTATAGACCTGTCTAAAATAAATAATGGATTTATTGTGATGGTGTAGGCTATATTACATGGATCTCTTGTTCCAAAGGTCTGCGTCAGTGGCTTGTAGGCGATGCGTCAGTGGCTTGTAGGCTATGCGTCAGTGGCTTGTAGGCGATGTGTCAGTGGCTTGTAGGCGATGCGTGGAAGCCAGCAGATGTTCAATGTGTTTCTGTTAACTAACGGTTTCATGAACACCACAGCCCTAATGACATGTAAATATATTTATATTTATATTAATATATTTTGTACAGTTTTATCTAGAAAGGATAACTTTTAAAATGTTTCAATACTTGTATGAAATTCACTGAAGAGGATGGTCCTCCCGTTGCTCCTTTGAGGATCCTCCACTGACATGCATGCATATGGATACACCCCCCCCCCCCCCCCCCCCCCCCCCCCCACACACACACACACACACACACACACACACACACACACACACAGGTGATCTGCAATGTCAAACCAACCTTGGGTCTCATTGCTCTTTTCCTTGTCCCTGAGCAAAAATTGTGTCAACCAAACCCCAAAACCCCTAGAACACTGGTCTGACAGAGACAGATGGAACAAACTACAAAAGGAAAGGAATATAACGTCTCTGCAGTTCTGTCTACAGAGGACCTGCTCAGTGAGAGAGAAAGAATGAGAGAGAGAGAGAGAGAGAGAGACAGAAAAAGAGAGAAAAAGAGAATGAAAGAGAGATAGGAAGAATAAAGAAAGAGATTATTTCAGTGTAGCCTAAAATGAGAGACTGTGTTTCTGTGTGTTAACATACCCTTCATTGTTTGGTTGTTCACATCATGCCATTGGGATGTTATAACACATAACTGGCATTTTATGAGTCAATGTTTATTACGTGTGCATTCTTGTGTCACGCAGGTGGTGTATGCACAGTTGAAGTTGGAGGTTTACATACACGTTAGCCAAATACATTTAAACTCAGTTTTTCACAATTCCTGACATTTAATCCTAGTAAAAACATCTGTTTTAGGTCAGTTAGGATCACCACTTTATTTTAAGAATGTGAAATGTCAGAATAATAGTAGAGAGAATGATTTATTTCAGCTTTTATTTCTTTCATCACATTCCCAGTGGGTCAGAAGTTTACATACACTCAATTAGTATTTGGTAGCATTGTCTTTAAATTGTTGAACTGGGGTCAAACGTTTCGGGTATCCTTCCACAAGTTTCCCACAATACGTTTGGTGAATTTTGTCCCGTTCCTCCTGACAGAGCTGGTGTAACTGAGTCAGGTTTGTAGACCTCCTTGCATGCACACACTTTTTTCAGTTAAGCCCATAAATGTTCTATAAGATTGAGGTCAGGGCTTTGTATATTGGCCACTCCAATACCTTGACCTTTTTGTCCTTAAGCCATTTTGCCACACATTTGGAAGTATGCTTGGGGTTATTGTCCATTTGGAATACCCATTTTACGACCAAACTTTAACTTCCTGACTGATGTCTTAAGATGTTGCTTCAATATATCTGCCTAATTTTCCTTCCTCATAATGCCATCTATTTTGTGAAGTGCACCAGTCCCTCCTGCAGCAAAGCACCCCCACAATGCGATGCTGCCACCCCCGTGCTTCACGGTTGGGATGATGTTCTTCGGCTTGCAAGCCTCCCCCTTTTTCCTCCAAACATAACGATGGTCATTATTGCCAAACTGTTCTATTTTTGTTTCATCAGACCAGAGGACATTTCTCTGAAAAAAGTACAATCTTTGTCCCCATGTGCAGTTGCAAACCGTAGTCTGGCTTTTTATGACGGTTTTGGAGCAATGGCTTCTTCCTTGCTGAGCGGTCTTTTAGGTTATGTCGATATAGGACTCGTTTTATCATGGATATAGATACTTTTGTACCTGTTTCCTCCAGCATCTTCACAAGGTCCTTTGCTGTTGTTCTGGGATTGATTTGCACTTTTCGCACCAAAGTACGTTCATCTCTAGGAGACAGAACAGAACACGTCTCTTTCCTAAGCAGTATGACGGCTACGTGGTCCCATGGTGTTTATACTTGCATACTATTGTTTGTACAGATGAACGTGGTACCTTCAGGTGTTTGGAAATTGCTCCCAAGGATGAACCAGACTTTTGGATGTCCACTAGTTTTTTTCTAAGGCCTTGGTTGATTTCATTTGACTTTCCCATGATGTCAAGCAAAGGCACTTTACATACATCCACAGGTACACCTCCAATTGACTCAAAGGATGTCAATTAGCCTATCAGAAGCTTCTAAAGCCATGACATAATTTTCTGGAATTTTCCAAGCTGTTTAAAGGACCAGTCAAATTAGTGTATGTAAACTTCTGACCCACTGGAATTGTGATACAGTGAATTATAAGTGAAATAATCTGTCTGTAAACAATTGTTGGAAAGATTGCTTGTGTCATGCACAATGAAGGTGTCCTAACCGACTTGCCAAAATTATAGTTTGTTAACAAGAAATATGTGGAGTGGTTGAAAAACGAGTTTAATGACTCACATCTAAGTGTATGTAAACTTCCGACTTCAACTGTATGTTTATACGCACATGTGAGTGTGTATGCATGTTTGTGCACACTTGTGTGTGTGTGTGCTAATGTGTGTATGTGGATCCATAGCTAATTGTAGAGGCTCTGTGCAGTAGACTTTCATAGATCTCTGGATCAATAGAACAGGCCAATTGTGCCTTTCCATGACCACTGTTAATAAGACGAAACACATAAGTGAACAATCTCAAACACACGTCAACAATCGAACACAGATGTAAACAATGATCTATAGACGTGAACAATCAGACATAGAAATGATATATACATTGGAGAAACTTCATGTGGTCAGTATGTACACAACAACTTACAACACATACTTCCCTCTCTCTCTCGACATACACATTCATCATCATTGATGCGTGACATGACTGAGATGACATCAACATCTTGCATGAACACATGAAGACAGAGAGAACACACACAACTTTCATCATTTCAGACACACACACACACACACACACCACCTGTGTTTCTCACCTCAGATGAGAGGCAGACAGAATCAGATTTACACATTTTATTTAACTAGGCAAGTCAGTTAAGAACATATTCTTATTTTACAATGACGGCCTACTCCGGCTAAACCTTCCCCTAACCCGGACGATGCTGGGCCAATTGTGCACCACCCTATGGGTCTCCCTATGTGTGTGTGTGTGTGTGTGTCTGTGTCTGTGTAGCTGAGCCACTACCAATAACTTCACAGGCCTGTTCATCAGTTGAAGAAGAGAGGAGAGAGGGATGGGATGAGTGGAGGAGGAAATGAAAAAACGAAAGAGAGGGGGAATTTTTCACTGATGAAGAATGCACATCTCTCTCCATCTCTCTCTCTCTCTCTCTCCCTCTCTCTCTCTCGCCCGGAGTCTGTGTGTGAATTATTTTAGCCTTCTTCTCACACCACCTTCTTTCCTCTCCATTTTACGCTTGTCATTTATTTCCCTGTTACTATGGAGACAGATAGCACATTCTGAGTGCTGTTTGAACCAGAGGAAATAGAAGAATGACCTGTTGATTTCTGAAAAGACACAAACACTGACAAATGATTCTGCTTTGTTCACCACAAAAGATGAAATATAATTGTGAGGGATTATGTATTGGAAAGGGATGATTCTGAAGTGAACCGATAGAAACAAAGAGAAACTAATAGATGTAAATTATTTTGATTGGTTTATATTAGCGCTGCTTCACACAATGAAGGTGATAGACTTTCAGAGCAACTGAAATTGAAATCTATTGACTTATTTGAGTGTTTTTTAAAGCTACTGGTGTTCCATTGTAGAGAGCATATTGTAGAGAGCATCCATTGTAGAGAGCCTCAATTGCCTCAAAACCCCTGGAGAGGTGGGACAGCAGGACAGACTGGCAACATAAAACCCCTGGAGAGGTGGAACAGCAGGACAGACTGGCAACATAAAACCCCTGGAGAGGTGGAACAGCAGGACAGACTGGCAACATAAAACCCCTGGAGAGGTGGAACAGCAGGACAGACTGGCAACATAAAACCCCTGGAGAGGTGGAACAGCAGGACAGACTGGCAACATAAAACCCCTGGAGAGGTGGAACAGCAGGACAGACTGGCAACATAAAACCCCTGGAGAGGTGGGACAGTGAATAAACAACAGAAGAACAGAACAGGAGGAGAATAAAAGAGGAGGGGGATGATTTACACGCCTAAAGAACCTCTTGCCCAATCTCTCTGTCTGTTTCTCTCTTTCTCCTCCCATTGAATCAGCACTTTTATAAAAGGGCTTAGCCAGCCAGCTGTGGACTGGACACACGCACGCACACACACACACGAACCAGCTGTTCATGGCCTACGTCAGCTGTGTCTAATGTTGTCTTTTTCACTTCATGTATTATGACCCTCATGTCATTGTTTCCTTTATATCCCTGGTCATAGTTATGTCCTTATGACTTTATATCCCTGGTCATAGTTATGTCCTTATGACTTTATATCCCTGGTCATAGTTATGTCCTTATGATTTTATATCCCTGGTCATAGTTATGTCCTTATGACTTTATATCCCTGGTCATAGTTATGTCCTTATGACTTTATATCCCTGGTCATAGTTATGTCCTTATGACTTTATATCCCTGGTCATAGTTATGTCCTTATGACTTTATATCCCTGGTCATAGTTATGTTGTTATGGCTTTATATCCCTGGTCATAGTTATGTCCTTATGACTTTATATCCCTGGTCATAGTTATGTCCTTATGACTTTATATCCCTGGTCATAGGTATGTCCTTATGACTTTATATCCCTGGTCATAGTTATGTCCTTATGGCTTTATGTCCCATTATGGTCCTTTTTATGCCCCGGGGCCATAGGTATCAAGCATAGCATCTCAGAGTAGCAGTGCTGATTTAGGCTCTGTTTCACCTTTTAGATCCCAATGAATAAGATTGCATTGGACAGGGGGGATCTGATCCTAGATCAGCATTACTCTGAGTTGCGGCAAGGCCCCTGATGTCTATAGACTAGCTGTGTGTCACTGGTGGCGTTAATTATTTTACCTTTTCATTGTCATATGGTTGTATGAACAAAACAAATTGAGTTAAGTGGACATTGATAATAAACCATGTACTAAAACACATTACAAACAGGTACAACCAATAAATCAGGAATTTCATAAAACAATAACTACAAATTCGATACCACATTAGGACAATTCTGTTACGAAAAAAATATTGAATATGTGTGACTGTGACTAATGTGTGTGTGGGTGTGTGACTAATGACTTTGTGATTGGCTATGATTAGTGAATAGTGTTAGCAGTTAGAAGCTGTGTGTGTTATGAGTGCCTGGGGCTAGCTATGCTACGCTAGAAGGTTTCTCCCTCCTCCAGTCACTGTAATGAGAACACAATTAGAAATACACACTCATAACTACAGGGGTTCTACCGCAAGGAAAGCATCCCTTAGCCTTGGGGTGGGTACAGCAATCTGAAACACACACACGCATGCACAAACCCCCTCTCTCTCTCTCTCTCTCTCTCTCTCTCTCTCTCTCTCTCTCTCTCTCTCTCTCTCTCTCTCTCTCTCTCTCTCTCTCTCTCTCTCTCTCTCTCTCTCTCTCTCTCTCTCTCTCTCTCTCTCTCTCTCTCTCTCTCTCTCTCTCTCTCTCTCTCTCTCTCTCTCTCTCTCTCTCTCTCTCTCTCTCTCTCTCTCTCATACACACACACATGCAAATGAAATTAGTGCCAAAGGGATTGTAAAAAACTCTAATAATAAACTCAAGAGGAATAAAATAAAATACACAAGAATGGAGCTACAGTGGGGCAAAAAGTATTTAGTCAACCACCAATTGTGCAAGTTCTCCCCCTTAAAAAGATGAGAGAGGCCTGTAATTTTCATCATAGGTACATTTCAACTATGACAGACATAATGAGAAAAAAAATACAGAAAATCACATTGTAGGATTTTTAATGAATTTATTTGCAAATTATGGTGGAAAATAAGTATTTGGTCACCTACAAACAAGCAAGATTTCTGGCTCTCACAGACCTGTAACTTCTTCTTTAAGAGGCTCCTCTGTCCTCCACTCGTTACCTGTATTAATGGCACCTGTTTGAACTTGTTATCAGTATAAAAGACACCTGTCCACAACCTCAAACAGTCACACTTCAAACTCCACTATGGCCAAGACCAAAGAGCTGTCAAAGGACACCAGAAAGAAAATTATAGACCTGCACCAGGCTGGGAAGAGTGAATCTGCAATAGGTAAGCAGCTTGGTTTAAAGAAATCAACTGTGGGAGCAATTATTAGGAAATGGAAGACATACAAGACCACTGATAATCTCCCTCGATCTGGGGCTCCATGCAAGATCTCACCCTGTGGGGTCAAAATGATCACAAGAACGGTGAGCAAAAATCCCAGAACCACACGGGGGGACCTAGTGAATGACCTGCAGAGAGCTGGGACCAAAGTAACAAAGCCTACCATCAGTAACACACTACGCCGCCAGGGACTCAAATCCTGCAGTGCCAGACGTGTCCCCCTGCTTAAGCCAGTACATGTCCAGGCCCGTCTGAAGTTTGCAAGAGAGCATTTGGATGATCCAGAAGAAGATTGGGAGAATGTCATATGAACAGATGAAATCAAAATATAACTTTTTGGTAAAAACTCAACTCGTCGTGTTTGGAGGACAAAGAATGCTGAGTAGCATCCAAAGAACACCATACCTACTGTAAAGCATGGGGGTGGAAACATCATGCTTTGAGGCTATTTTTCTGCAAAGGGACCAGGACGACTGATCCGTGTAAAGGAAAGAATGAATGGGGCCATGTATGGTGAGATTTTGAGTGAAAACCTCCTTCCATCAGCAAGGGCATTGAAGATTAAACATGGCTGGTTCTTTCAGCATGACAATGATCCCAAACACACCGCCCGGGCAACGAAGGAGTGGCTTCGTAAGAAGCATTTCAAGGTCCTGGAGTGGCCTAGCCAGTCTCCAGATCTCACCCCCATAGAACATCTTTGGAGGGAGTTGAAAGTCTGTGTTGCCCAGCAACAGCCCCAAAACATCACTGCTCTAGAGGAGATCTGCATGGAGGAATGGGCCAAAATACCAGCAACAGTGTGTGAAAACCTTGTGAAGACTTACAGAAAACGTTTGACCTCTGTCATTGCCAACAAAGGGTATATAACAAAGTATTGAGATAAACTTTTGTTATTGACCAAATACTTATTTTCCACCATAATTTGCAAATAAATTCATAAAAAATCCTACAATGTGATTTTCTGTATTTTTTTTCTCATTTTGTCTGTCATAGTTGAAGTGTACCTATGATGAAAATTACAGGCCTCTCTCATCTTTTTAAGGGGGAGAACTTGCACAATTGGTGGCTGACTAAAGACTTTTTTGCCCCACTGTATATACAGGGAGTACCAGTACCAGATAAAGGTGGAGCTATATACAGGGAGTACCAGTACCAGATCACTATGGAGCTATATACAGGGAGTACCAGTACCAGATCAATGTGGAACTATATACAGGGAGTACCAGTACCAGATCACTATGGAACTATATACAGGGAGTACCAGTACCAGATCAATGTGGAACTATGTACATGGCGTACCAGTACCAGATCACTATGGAACTATATACAGGGAGTACCAGTACCAGATCAATGTGGAACTATATACAGGGAGTACCAGTACCAGATCAATGTGGAACTATATACAGGGAGTACCAGTACCAGATCAATGTGGAACTATATACAGGGAGTACCAGTACCAGATGAATGTGGAACTATATACAGGGAGTACCAGTACCAGATCTATGTGGAACTAGTACCAGATCACTATGGAACTATATACAGGGAGTACCAGTACCAGATCTCTATGGAACTATATACAGGGAGTACCAGTACCAGATAAAGGTGGAGCTATATACAGGGAGTACCAGTACCAGATCAATGTGGAACTATATACAGGGAGTACCAGTACCAGATCAATGTGGAACTATATACAGGGAGTACCAGTACCAGATCAATGTGGAACTATATACAGGGAGTACCAGTACCAGATAAAGGTGGAGCTATATACAGGGAGTACCAGTACCAGATCAATGTGGAACTATATACAGGGAGTACCAGTACCAGATCAATGTGGAACTATATACAGGGAGTACCAGTACCAGAACACTATGGAACTATATACAGGGAGTACCAGTACCAGATCCCTATGGAACTATATACAGGGAGTACCAGTACCAGAACAATGTGGACCTATATACAGGGAGTACCAGTACCAGATCACTATGGAACTATATACAGGGAGTACCAGTACCAGATCACTATGGAGCTATATACAGGGAGTACCAGTACCAGATCACTATGGAGCTATATACAGGGAGTACCAGTACCAGATCTATGTAGATATGTACATGAAGGCAGGGTAAAGTGACTAGGCATCAGGATAGATACTAATTAGAGTAAAGTAAAGAACAGAGTAGCAGCAGCAAATAATGAGTGTAAAAGTGAGTGTGTGTATGTTTGTTTGTGTCGTGTTTCGGTATGCGTGTATGCGTGTGTGTTGTGTGTGTGTGTGTGTGTGTGTGTGTGTGTGTGTGTGTGTGTGTGTGTGTGTGTGTGTGTGTATAAAAAAATGCTGGGCAGGCCATTATTTTGCCCATTGTTTTGGCTACCATGGCTATACCCCCATAGGATGGCAATGCCCCCATCCACAAGGCACGAGTGGTCACTGAATGATTTGATGAGCATAAAAACGATGTTAACAATATGCCATGGTCGTCTCAGTCACCAGATCTCAACCCAATTGAACACTTATGGGAAAATCTGGATCGGCGTCTTAGACAGTGTTTTCCACTTCCATCAACAAAACACCAACTAATGGAATTTCTTTTGGAAGAATGGTGTTGCATCCCCCCAATAGAGTTCCAGACACTTGTAGAATCTATGCCAAGGTGAATTTAAGCTGTTCTGTTGAATGACTGATTAAATACCTTCTAATGGAACTAGAGAACATTCCACAATGTTTCAGACACAGGATCCAAATCTATACAACTAGTACATGAGTCCTCTTCAGACAAGACCGTAAGGAACTGAAAGAGAAATTGTTTCTATTGAAATGAGGCATGTGACCACATATCATTATTCTGGCTAATGAAGAGAAATTCAATTCAAATTCATATGCCATATTTCAGATACATGCTTTCGCAGAATGGAATATAATAATATTGAACGATGGGTGAATATTCATGCAGGTCACCGTGATACAAGTCAGTATTTGACATCCATCCATTTCTGAGGACGCCGGGAGATGACGTGGAAACCGGTCACTAGGAGCAACAGTGCGAGCTGTTACCTTCAAGTAGGTTTTGGATTTTCTAAGGCATTGTGGGCAGGGATAGTTGATAGATGTAAGCATCTGCCTCTGGTTACAAATGTTGCTTGTTCAAAAACAGCAATAGAAAGTTGATTTAGATATTTTGGTTTTAAGCCTATCCAAAACCTTAACCCTTACCTTAACCAAACTGAATCCTGGCTTAGGAAGTCCACCAAAAACCCTGAAATGTCCACCCCTAACTATAACATTTTCTGACTAGATAGAATTGCCAAAGGGGGCGGTGTTGCAATCTACTGCAGAGATAACCTACAGAGTTCTGTCTTACTATCCAGGTCTGTACTCAAACAATTCAAACTTCTACTTTTAAAAATCCATCTTTCCAGAAACAAGTGTTGCCTGTTGCCGCTTGCTATAGACCACCCTCTGCCCCCAGCTGTGCCCTGGGCACCATATGTGAATTGATTGCCCCCCCCATCTATCTTCAGAGCTCGTGCTGCGAGGTGACTTAAACTGTGACACGCTTAACACCCCGGCCATCCTACAATCTAAACTTGATGTCCTCAATCTCATACAAATTATCAATGAACCCACCAGGTACAACCCCAAATCCGTAAACACGGGCACCCTCATAGATATCATCCTAACCAACTTGCCCTCCAAATACACTTCTGCTGTTTTCAACCAAGATCTCAGCGATCACTGCCTCATTGCCTGCATCCGTAATGGGTCTGCGGTCAAACGACCACCCCTCATCACTGTCAAACGCTCCCTAAAACACTTCAGCGAGCAGGCCTTTCAATTCGACCTGGCCCGGGTATCCTGGAAGGATATTGACCTCATCCCGTCAGTAGAGAATGCCTGGGTAATCTTTAAAAGTGCCTTCCTCACCATCTTAAATAGGCATGCCCCATTCAAAAAATGTAGAACCAGGAACAGATATAGTCCTTGGTTCTCTCCAGACCTGACTGCCCTTGGCCAGCACAAAAACATTCGATGGCGTACTGCATTAGCATTGAACAGCCCCCGTGATATGCAACTGTTCAGGGAAGTTAGGAATCAATATACACAGGCAGTTAGGAAAGCAAAGGCTAGCTTTTTCAAGCATAAATTTGCATCCTGTAGCACAAACTCAAAAAAAGTTCTGGGACACTGTAAAGTCCATGGAGAATAAGAGCACCTCCTCCCAGCTGCCCACTGCACTGAGGCTAGGAAACACTGTTACTACCGATAAATCCACTATAATTGAGAATTTCAACAAGCATTTTTCTACGACTGGCCATGCTTTCCACCTGGCTACCCCTATCCTGGTCAACAGCCCTGCGCTCCCCACAGCAACTTGCCCAAACCTCCCCCACTTCTCCTTCACCCAAATCCAGATAGCTGATGTTCTGAAACAGCTGCAAAATCTGGAACCCTACAAATCAGCCGGGCTAGACAATCTGGACCCTCTCTTTCTACAACGATCTGCCGAAATCGTTGCAACCCCTATGACTAGCCTGTTCAACCTCTCTTTCGTATTGTCTGAGATTCCCAAAGATTGGAAAGCTGCCACGGTCATCCCCCTCTTCAAGGGGGAGACACTCTAGACCCAAACTGCTACAGACCTTTATCTATTCTACCCTGACTCTTTATAAGTTCTTTGAAAGCCAAGGTAACAAACAGATTACCGACCATTTCGAATCCCCCCGTTCCTTCTCCGCTATGCAATCTGGTTTCAGAGCTGGTCATGGGTGTACCTCAGCCACGCTCAAGGTCCTAAACGATATCATAACCGCCATCGATAAGAGACATTACTGTGCAGCCATATTCATCGACCTGGCTAAGGCATTCGACTCTGTCAATCACAACATTCTTATTGGCAGACTCAACAGCCTTGGTTTCTCTAATGACTGCCTTGCCTAGTTCACCAACTACTTCTCCGATAGAGTTCAGTATGTCAAATCGGAGGGCCTGTTGTCGCTGCTGGTGATTCTTTGATCCACCTCTACGCAGACGACACCATTCTGTATACTTCTGGCCCTTCTTTGGACACTGTGTTAACTAACCTCCAGATAAGCTTCAATGCCATACAACTCTCCTTCCGTGGCCTCCAACTGCTCTTAAATACAAGTAAAACTAAATGCATGCTTTTCAACCGATCACTGCCCGCACCTGCCCACCTGTCCAACATCACTACTCTGGACGGTTCTGACTTAGAATATGTGGACAACTACAAATACCTAGGTGTCTGGTTTAACTGTAAACTCTCCTTCCAGACTCCCATTAAACATCTCCAATCCAAAATTAAATCTAGAATCGGCTTCCTATTTCGCAACAAAGCATCTTCACTCATGCTGCCAAACACACCCTCGTAAAACTCACCATCCTACCGATCCTTGACTTCAGCGATGTCATTTACAAAATAGCCTCCAACACTCAACAAATTGGATGCAGTCTATCACAGTGCCATCCGTTTTGTCACCAAAGCCCCATATACAGTGCCTTGCGAAAGTATTCGGCCCCCTTGAACTTTGCGACCTTTTGCCACATTTCAGGCTTCAAACATAAAGATATAAAACTGTATTTTTTTGTGAAGAATCAACAACAAGTGGGACACAATCATGAAGTGAACAACATTTATTGGATATTTCAAACTTTTTTAACAAATCAAAAACTGAAAAATTGGGCGTGCAAAATTATTCAGCCCCCTTAAGTTAATACTTTGTAGCGCCACCTTTTGCTGCGATTACAGCTGTAAGTCGCTTGGGGTATGTCTCTATCAGTTTTGCACATCGAGAGACTGACATTTTTTCCCATTCCTCCTTGCAAAACAGCTCGAGCTCAGTGAGGTTGGATGGAGAGCATTTGTGAACAGCACTTTTCAGTTCTTTCCACAGATTCTCGATTGGATTCAGGTCTGGACTTTGACTTGGCCATTCTAACACCTGGATATGTTTATTTTTGAATCATTCCATTGTAGATTTTGCTTTATGTTTTGGATCATTGTCTTGTTGGAAGACAAATCTCCGTCCCAGTCTCAGGTCTTTTGCAGACTCCATCAGGTTTTCTTCCAGAATGGTCCTGTATTTGGCTCCATCCATCTTCCCATCTATTTTAACCATCTTCCCTGTCCCTGCTGAAGAAAAGCAGGCCCAAACCATGATGCTGCCACCACCATGTTTGACAGTGGGGATGGTGTGTTCAGCTGTGTTGCTTTTACGCCAAACATAACGTTTTGCATTGTTGCCAAAAAGTTCAATTTTGGTTTCATCTGACCAGAGCACCTTCTTCCACATGTTTGGTGTGTCTCCCAGGTGGCTTGTGGCAAACTTTAAACGACACTTTTTATGGATATCTTTAAGAAATGGCTTTCTTCTTGCCACTCTTCCATAAAGGCCAGATTTGTGCAATATACGTCTGATTGTTGTCCTATGGACAGAGTCTCCCACCTCAGCTGTAGATCTCTGCAGTTCATCCAGAGTGATCATGGGCCTCTTGGCTGCATCTCTGATCAGTCTTCTCCTTGTATGAGCTGAAAGTTTAGAGGGACGGCCAGGTCTTGGTAGATTTGCAGTGGTCTGATACTCCTTCCATTTCAATATTATCGCTTGCACAGTGCTCCTTGGGATGTTTAAAGCTTGGGAAATCTTTTTGTATCCAAATCCGGCTTTAAACTTCTTCACAACAGTATCTCGGACCTGCCTGGTGTGTTCCTTGTTCTTTATGATGCTCTCTGCGCTTTTAACGGACCTCTGAGACTATCACAGTGCGGGCACATATATACGGAGACTTGATTACACACAGGTGGATTGTATTTATCATCATTAGTCATTTAGGTCAACATTGGATCATTCAGAGATCCTCACTGAACTTCTGGAGAGAGTTTGCTGCACTGAAAGTAAAGGGGCTGAATAATTTTGCACGCCCAATTTTTCAGTTTTTGATTTGTTAAAAAAGTTTGAAATATCCAATAAATGTCGTTCCACTTCATGATTGTGTCCCACTTGTTGTTGATTCTTCACAAAAAAATACAGTTTTATATCTTTATGTTTGAAGCCTGGAATGTGGCAAAAGTTCGCAAAGTTCAAGGGGGCCGAATACTTTCGCAAGGCACTGTACTACCCACCACTGCAACCTGTATGCTCTTGTTGGCTAGCCCTCGCTTCATACTCGTCGCCAAACCCACTGGCTCCAGGTCATCTACATGTCTCTGCTAGGTAAAGCCCCGCCTTATCTCAGCTCACTGGTCACCATAGCAGCACCCACCTGTACCACATGCTCCAGCAGGTATATGTCACTGATCACCCCCTAAGCCAATTCTTCCTTTGGCCGCCTTTCCTACCAGTTCTCTGCTGCCAATGACTGGAACTAAATGTAACAATTACTGAAGCTGTAACAAATGTAACAATCACATATCTCCCTCATTAGCTTTAAGCACCAGCTGTCAGAGCAGCTCACAGATCACTGCACCTGTACATAGCTCATCTGTAATTAGCCCATCCAATCTACCTCATCCCCATACTGTATTTATTTATTTATCTTGCTCCTTTGCACCCCAGTATCTCTAACTGCACATTCATCTTCTGCCGATCTACCATTCCAGTGTTTAATTGCTATATTGTAATTACTTTGCCACCATGGCCTCTTTATTGCCTTACCTCTCTTATCCTACCTCATTTGCACTCACTGTATATAGACTTTTCTACTGTATTATTGATTGTATGTTTGTTTATTCCATGTGTAACTCTGTGTTGTTGTATGTGTCAAACTGCTTTGCTTTATCTTGGCCAGGTCGCAGTTGTAAATGAGAACTTGTTCTCATCTGGCCTACCTGGTTAAAAAAGGTGAAATAAATAAATTAAATAAAAAACCATACGGAGTTAATGCCTAACCTTAACCCTAACCTGAAAGATGTGGAGTTAATGCCTAAACTTAACCCTAACCTGAAAGATGTGGAGTTAATGTCTAACCTTAACCTTAACCTGAAAGATGTGGAGTTAATGCCTAACCTTAACCCTAACCTGAAAGATGTGGAGTTAATGCCTAACCTTAACCCTAACGTGAAAGATGTGGAGTTAATGCCTGACCTTAACCCTAACCTGAAAGATGTAGAGTTAATGCCTAACCTTAACCCTAACCTGAAAGATGTGGAGTTAATGCCTAACCTCAACCCTAACCTGAAAGATGTGGAGTTAATGCCTAACCTTAACCCTTACCTGAAAGATGTGGAGTTAGTGCCTAAACTTCAACTTTTAAATTTGATGGTTGAGAAGCATGGATGAATGTTTAATTCTGACGTGAGACTGTGAGAGCTTGTTGGAATATAAATATAAATATATAATATTCTATTATGATAAAAATCCCTGAAATTAGAAAATGAAAGCCTTAGATGTCCTCTGACCTAGATTCTAGGCTGAATCCCAAATGGCACCCTATTCCTTATAGTCCACTACGTTTGACCAGAGCCCTATGGGTAGTGCACTGTCAAGGTTCCATTTGGGAAGCAGCCTTCAAGTGTATTGTAACTATGGTTATAATAATGGTGATTAGAACTGTGGAGTTCTGCACTGGGAACTGTAAAACAGCGAAATGTCAATGTACTGTCTTTACTGTGAAACACACACTGTGGACTAATGTACTGTAACCAAGCCAGCAATGTAGTGACAGTAACGATTAAAAGACGACACACACGGTTAGACACAGATGCACACACACCAGAAGAGCCCTATCAAGTGACTTCTAATGTGAAAGTTCCTCCTGCTATCTGTGTGTGTGTATGTGGTGTAGTGAAGAATAATGAGGTGTCAGGGTATCGCCGCGGGCAACCAGTAACCTCTGACCTATAAGCCTTTAAGAACACAAAGACAAAGGAGAGAAGAAGATCCCAATATCGCCTCCACAGCCTCAATCTCACCCCTCACTAGGTGTGTGTGGCAGTAGCACCCTGACTGGAAGTAGAAGTCTTTTTTGTTGCACTGACTCTCTTGCACTGGCTCTGTCTACACTCACTAGACTCTACCCACACATACTACACTGACACTCCAACACACACACATACATACACACACACACACACACACGCTTACACACACATTTACACTCACACACGATCACACACACACATGCATATTGACGCCACACACACACACACAAACTCAGACAAAACTCACTTTTAACAAACACTGCTGCTACTCTGTTTATTATCTATCCTGATTGCCCATTCACTTTTACCCCTACCTACATTTACATATTACCTCAACAACCTCAACTACCTTGTACCCCTGCACATTGACTCGGTACCTGTACTTGTAATTAGGGCTTGTAAGTAAGCATTTCACTGTAAAGTCTACACCTGTTGTATTCGGCGCATGTGTCAAATACAGTATGACATGAGTAGCAGTAACCTTAGCAGGGTGGAAGTGATAAGTAGGGTAGACAGAAGGATGAGACACAGAGAGAGAGAGAGAGAGAGAGTGGGTGAAATACCACAGCGTGCCATCACAGCAGCAAGATTTGTGACCTGTTGCCACAAGAAAAGGGCAACCAGTGAAGAACAAACCATTGTAAATACAAACCATATTTATGTTTATTTTTTTTCCCTTTTGTACTTTAACTATCAAATCAAATCAAATTTGATTTGTCACATGCGCCAAATACTTACTTACAAACCCTTAAAGATTTTTTTTAACAGCACTATCAACCAGGCAGGTCCTACAGGCCCTAGTTTTGTCCCACCTTGACTACTGTTCAGTCATGTGGTCAGGTGCCACAAAAAAGAGCAGGGCAGCACGGCTGTCCCTTGGATGTACACAGAGAGCTAATATTAATCATATGCATGTCAATCTCTCCTGGCTGAAAGTGGAGGAAAGATTGACTTTATCACTACTTTTATTTGTGAGAGGTGTTGACATGTTGAATGCACCGAGCTGTCTGTCTAAACTACTGGCACACAGCTCAGACACCCATACATACCCCACAAGACATTCCACAGTCCCCAAGTCCAGAACAGGCTATGGGAGGCACACAGCTCAGACACCCATGTATACCCCACAAGACATGCCACATGTCTAAAGAACAGATTAAAAAACACCTAATGGAACAGCGGGGACTGTGAAGTAACACACACACACACACACACACACACACACACACACACACACACACACACACACACACACACACACACAATACATACACATGGATTTAGTACTGTAGATATGCGGTAGTGGTGGAGTAGGGGCCTATGGGCACATAGTGTGTTGTGAAATCTGTGAATGTATTGTAATGCTTTTAAAATTGTATAAACTGCCTTCATTTTGATGGACCCCAGGAAGAGTAGCTGCTGCTTTGGCAGCAGCTAATGGGGATCCATAATAAATACAAATACAAAATCTTGACAGTTTCTAGTGGAACTGTGAGAAGATCTGCATTTGGAAAACAGCCTCTTATGTTTTTAGAAAATGTTTCAGCCTCTGCTTATTGAACTCACTCAGTAAGTATGTGACACATAGTTACCCCTCTTAGACTGAGTCATGGGTTTGTTAACATATGTGCTTTCCTTCAGTAACGTGACCATGAACTGAAAACTGTTATTATTTCTATTGAATGTCTTCGCAGTTTGAACAGATTGAAAGAACAGTAATTATAGTGAGTGGTCTTCACTTGTTGTTATCTGCTGTAGCCATTGACTTGGCTAATGACCTTGGTGATAAGTACAGAGCTATTATAGTGCACTTCTATTGACCAGGGCCCATAGGGATTAAGGTTATTTGGAACACACACGGGGAGATAACAGTGTCTTCACTTGTAGTTGAAGCCAACACATAATTGTTGTATTTGTCGACTGACTGTAAAATAGTGACATTTTATACATTTTATGGACTTTGACCTCTCTTTTTCTGCTCTGAAAGTTGTTATTTTTATGCGTGTGTGTGTGCAATCATTTGTGTACCCAAGTGCTACGTGTATGTCTTTGTGTGTGTGTTTACTTGTGATTGAGCTCTAGTCTGTCCTGACAGTCTGGTGACAGCATGAAGCCTCTCTCTCTCTCTCGCTCTCTCTCTCTCTCTCTCTCTCTCTCATTGGTTGGCCTCCCATAGCAACCACCAAGGTCCCACAGGGCCAGGCAGGGGAAGGTAATACATGAGGCGCACCATGACCTTTTACTTCCTGGTGGAGGGGAACTAGGTCATGTCTGCAACAGAGACAGGTGGAGGGATGAGTGGGAGAGGAGAGGAGAGAGAATATAAGAAGGGAGAAAGTGAGAGGGTGAAGAGGGGGAGGAGGGGAGAGGAGGGAGAGAAGAGAAGAGAGGAGAGGGACAGAGGGAGATAGGGGAGAGAGAGAGGAGTGAGATGAGAAAGTGTAACAGTTTTTTCATCAGTCAAGGAAATGACTTCAGAGAGGACAGAACGTACCAAAGAGCCTGACTGACAGTAGCTGCTTGGTATCTGTTGATCAGGAGACAATCTGTAACTGGTTCCATCTGAGCATCAGTCAATGAAATGTCCTGAGCAGCCAGTGGACCTTACAGGAACGATCCATATCTTCTCCCTCACAACCCCGATGTGCCTCGGACATAGTATGTGTGTGTGTTTGTGTAAGTGTTTCTGTGTGTGTTTTTGTGTGTCCGTGCGAGCATGCATGCATGCATCTGTGTTTAGTCTGCTTAATGAGCATTGATTCTCTCAACTATTTGTCTTCCTCTTAACAATCTGCTACACAACCAGCCTTCACCAAACAACAACGAGAGAGAGAGAGAGAGAGCCTGTCAGTGTAAGAGAAAGAAAGAGAGAGAGAGAGAGAGAGAGAGAGAGACTGTCGGTATAAGAGAGAGAGAGTGCCTATCAGTGTCTGTGTA
Organism: Oncorhynchus mykiss; assembly: GCF_057628025.1. Classification (NCBI taxonomy): domain Eukaryota; kingdom Metazoa; phylum Chordata; class Actinopteri; order Salmoniformes; family Salmonidae; genus Oncorhynchus; species Oncorhynchus mykiss. The sequence continues at coordinate 59,133,366 of NC_143039.1, forward strand.
AGAGACAGACAGAGAGAGAGAGAGTGCCTGTCAGTGTAAGAGACAAAGAGAGAGAGCGAGAGAGAGAGAGAGAGAGAGAGAGAGAGAGAGAGAGAGAGAGAGTGTGCCTGTCAGTTTAAGAGACAGACAGAGACAGACAAAGACAGACATGGAGTGAGAGAGAGAGTGCCTGTCAGTTTAAGAGAGAGACAGAGAGAGAGAGAGAGAGAGAGAGAGTGCACCTGTCAGTGGGAGAGAGGGAGAGAGAGAAAGAGACAAAGAGAGACTGTCAGTGACAAAGAGAGGGAGGGAGGGGGCAGAGAAAGAATGAGTAGTACAGAAAGAAAGAGAGTCTGCGCCTTTTAAATTAAATTCTGTCTCTCTGGTTTCCCAGGGCCTTATCCCTGATGAACTGTCTCCTGTCAGAGAAGGGGGGTGTTGTCCAGTCTAGGCTGGATACCACACTGTCAATGAGATCCTCTCCATGAAACATTACTGTTGGTCATGTCCAACTGTGCTATACACACACAGCCTTGACCATGGTCACTGCCTGGAGAGATCTTAGACAGATAAAAAAGCCTTGACCCGGACAGACAGAAAGACAGACAGACAGACAGACAGATGGAAGGACGAGCGGGCGGGCGGGCGGTCGGTCGGGCTGGCAGACAGCCAGCCCATTACCCTGTCCCCCTTAACACAAAGGAACAGGGAGAGAACAAGGTAGGACACAGATATAGAAGAGAGAAAAAGCCACAAACACTTTGTTTTAGTGAATTGAAACAAGCTTTCATTAATATTATCAGCTCGTTTCACGATAAAATCCACTCTGTCTTTCGTGTTCCTATCCTCCAGGCATTTTTGTAGCTTCTCTCTCTCGCTCTCTCAATTCAATTAATTTCAATTTAAAGGGCTTTATTGGCATGGGAAACATACGTTTACTTTTCCAAAGCACATTAAATAGATAATAAACAAAGGTGAAATAAACAATAAAAAATGTACAGTAAACATTATACTCACAAAAGTTCCAAAGGAAATGTTATATTATGGCTGTATACTGTGTTGTAACGATGTGCAACATTTCAAAGATGGCGCCGGAGTGGATGGCTGCCGTCTTATCAGCTCTTAACCAATCATGCTATTTTGTTTGTTTTTTCGCGTTGTTCCTAACGTGTTTTGTGCATAGTGTTGCTGCTACAGTCTCTTATGACCGAGAAGAGCTTCTGGACATCAGAACTGCGATTACTCACCTCAGATTAAACAAAGAGTATTTCTCTCTCCTCTCTATTTCTTCAATGAGTCGGACGGGAGGGGTATACTACAGACACACAACCAGGCCTCGTCAACATCCGCTGAATTGCAGAGCGCCAAATTCAAATTAAATTACTAAAAATATAGAATTTTCATGAAATCACAAGTGCAATATAGCAAAACACAGCTTAGTTTGTTGTTAATCCACCTGGCTTGTCAGATTTCAATAAAGCTTTTCAGCGAAAGCATACCAAGCGTTTATGTAAGGACAGCTCTCTCAGTAGACAAAATATTACAAACAGCTAGCAGCCAAGTAGATTGGTCACGAAAGTCAGAAAAGCAATAAATTAAATAGCTTACCTTTGATGATCTTCGGATGTTTGCACTCACGAGACTCCCAGTTACACAATAAATGTTCCTTTTGTTCCATAAAGATTATTTTTATATCCAAAATACCTCCATTTGGTTGGCTCGTTATGTTCAGAAATCCACAGGGTCGAGCAGTCACGACATCGCAGACGAAAATTCCAAATAGTATCCGTAAAGTTCGTAGAAACATGTCAAACGGTTTTTATAATCAACCCTCAGGTTGTTTTTACAATATATAATCAATAATATTTCAACCGGGACTGTAGCTTCTTCAATAGGAGAGAGAGAGAAATATCTGCTCAAAGCTGTTGCGCATGCAAAATGCTGCTGGCACCCAGCCATCCACTGACGCGATGTGATCTTTCTCGCTCATTTCAAAATAAAAGCCTGAAACTAGGTCTAAATACTGTTCACATCATGGTGAAGTCATAGGAAAAGGAATCTGGTCGATATCCCTTTAAATGGAGCGAAGGCAGGCAATGGAACAGAGAGCTTTCAGGAAAAACAACACTTCCAGGTTGGATTTTCCTCAAGTTACAAAAAAACATATTTGAAATGCAAGAGAAAGGTCCCAGTTCTAGCCATCACTCTGGTTGTAATTCTGGTGGTGTCCACAAGATGGCAGCAGTGTGTGTGCAAAGTTTCAGACAGATAACTTGAAGAATGAGAGTTCTCCATGACATTTAGTTTGAAGTCACCCAGGTACACATAGGCAAATCGTGAAGGAGACAGTTGCATTCATATTTCATATTTTTCTGCAAGAATATCATCAAATCTGTACACTTGGACTTTGATTGAGCTTTTCCAGTATTAGTAGCCATATTATAAGGTCAACATTTTCAAAACAACCAGTTTTCATAACTCTGAATATTCTTATAATTTTTGTCCAAAAGGAAAAGGCATGCTGTTGCACAAGGTTAGTAGCTACATTTTACGACCGATACAGGGTTTCTGGATACTCCCGTAAAGCCCAGCTCATTGGCTATCTAGCCAGCTTTGTTTGACCCCGATTGGTGCTTATTTGACAAAGTGAAAGTGAAGACTGCCCTACGTGCCATGAAGGCGTCGCTCTCTGACGAAATATGGTGTCCTATAGGATATACTACACCCCTAATGATATAGTGAAGTCTTGTTACATTCTAGGATCTCTGAGCAATCTAGGATCTAGGATCTCTGAGCAATACATATGAACGTGATTTGACTCGTTGAAATAACGTTTAGGGTGACATTTTCACAGATTCTTTTCTTTGCAAATTGAATGAGTGGAAATACAAAATCGATTGTGCATGCTATATGGACCTTTTAAGGATATTAACAATTATTTTATCTAACAAAATGACACTTCATGTTATCTCTGGGACCCTTTGAATGATAGATCAGAGCAAGATTTCAGAATGTAAGTATACATTTCACCTTCAGAGGTGAATTTATCAAACCTATCAGGGTGAAAAAAGTGTTTTGTTGTTCGGAGCTCTCCTCAAACAATATCATGGCATTTTTTCCCGCAGTAATAGCTATTGTAAATTGGATGGTGCAGTTATATTAACAAGAATGTAAGCTTTCAGCTGATATAAGATACTTATATGTACCGACATTTGTTGTTTCTCTAAGATCTGCAATCTTGACAAAAAGTGCTGCGTGATTTACTGCATCAATATGTTTTGAACGTGACAGTTTACAATCTGGGGTTACTCCAAGCAGTTTAGTCATCTCAAATGGCTCAATTTCCACATTATTTATTACAAGATTTAGTTGAGGTTTACGGTTTAGTGAGTGTTTAGTTCCAAATACCATGCTTTTAGTTTTAGAAATAATGAGGGCTTACTTACTCCTTGCCACTCACTCTGAAACTAACTGCAGCTCTTTGTGGAGTGTTGCAGTCATGTGGAGTGTTGCAGTCATTTCAGTCATTGTAGTAGCTGTGTATAGTTTTGAGTCATTCGCTTACATAGACACTCGGGCTTTATTCAAAGTCAGTGGCATGTCGTTAGTGAAATTTTTAAAAAGCAAGGCCTAAACAGCTACCCTGGGGAATTCCTGATTCTAACTGGATTATATTTGAGAGGCTTCCATTAAAGAACACCCTCTGTGTTCTGTTAGACAAGTAACTCTTCATCCACATTATAGCAGGGGGTGTAAAGCCATAACACATATGTTTTTCCAGCAGCAGACTATGATCAATAATGTCAAAAGCTATACTGAAGTCTAACAAAACAGCCCCCACAATCATTTTATCATCAATTTATTTCAGCCAATCATCAGTCATTTGTGTAAGTGCTGTGCTTGTTGAGTGTCCTTCGCTATAAGCATGCTGAAATTCTGTTGTCAATTTGTTTACTGTGAAATAGCATTGTATCTGGTTAAATACAATTTTTCCCAGAAGTTTACTAAGGGTTGGTAACAGGCTGATTGGTCGGCTATTTGAGCCAGTAAAGGGGGCTTTACTATTCTTGAGAAGCAGAATGACTTTAGCTTCCCTCCATGACTGAGGGCACACGCTCTCTAGTAGGCTTAAATTGAAGATGTGGCAATATCGTCTGCTATTATCCTCAGTAATTTTCCATCCAGATTGTCAGACCCCGGTGGCTTGTCATTGATGATAGACAACAATAATTTTTTCACCTCTTCCACACTGACTTTACAGAATTCAAAAGTACAATTCTTGTCTTTCATAATTTGGTCTGATATACTTGGATGTGTAGTGTCAACGCTTGATGCTGGATTTCTTAATTTGCAGTCCGTGTGCTAACCACTTGGGCTGCCAGACTTAATTGCAATACCTTTTGCCTCATCCCTCTCAACCATACAATTTTTCAAATCCTCATCAATCGAAGGTGATTTAACAGTTTTTACAGTCCTTTTCTTAATGGGTGCGTGCTTATTAGTAACTGTAATAAGTAGTTTCATAAATGTGTCAACTGCAGCGTCTGGTTGCTCCTCATTACACACCACAGACCAGCAAATATTCTTTACATCATCAACATTTGAATTACTACAAAACTTATTGTTTGACCTCTTATACACTATATTAGGCCCAGCCTTTGGAACTTTGGTTTTCCTAGATATGGCTATTATATTGTGATCACTACATCCTATGGATTTGGATACCGCTTTAAAGCAAATATCTGCAGCATTAGTAAAAATGTGATCAATACATGTTGATGATTCAATACCTGTGTTGTTTGTAAACACCCTGGTAGGTTGACTGACAACCTGATCCAGGTTGCAGGCACTGGTTACAGTTGGAAGTTTTTTCCTGGGTGTGCCGTTTGATGATAACCAGTCAATATTTAAATCACCCAGAAAATATACTTCTCTGTTAATATCACATACATTATCAAGCATTTCACACATATTATCCAGATAATGACTGTTAGCACTTGGTGGTCTATAGCAGCTACCCACAAGAATGGGCGTTAGGTGAGGCAGATGAACCTGCAATCATATTACTTTAACAGTATTTAACAGTATTTCAACATTACAAACTCAACAAAAGGGAAAGGGGGATACCTAGTCAGTTGTACAACTGAATGCAGTCAACTGAAATGTGTCTTTCGCATTTAACCCAACCTCTCTGAATCAGAGAGGTGTGGGGGGCTGCTATAATAAGACATCCATGTATTCGGTGCCTTGGGATCAGTGGTTAACTGCCTTGTTCAGAGGCAGAACGACAGATTTTTACCTTGTCAGCTCAAGGAATCGATCCAGAAACCTTTCGGTTACTGGTCCAACGCTCTAACCACTAGGCTACCAGCATCCTGTATTCCTGTAAAATTGTTACAGGAAACTACAAACTATCCAAACAGCCACACAAACTCACCACAGTAAGGGTCTAGATCTCATCCTCCTCCATCCAATTCTTCTGCTAATTCTAACAATGGACATGTCAGTGGCATTCTTGGTTGTCTGAAGAGCCGTTACACATGTGATAGAAAAATCTCCGAAAGACAAGGCTCTTAGGAGATGATTTGTTGAAGCCAATGATTCAGAATATACTGATGATTCCCACTGAGTTTCCAACCAGACTTTTAAATGAACCCAGGGTAGCTTTTACTCAAAAGACATAAAATATTTACTAATTTTATCCTTAATAATAGATACAGTATTACTCATACTACTAATCTCTCCCCCTCCCTCCCTCCCTTTTCTCTTGTTCTCTCTCCCTCTCTTGATAATGTATTCAGTATTATTAATGTACTTTCCATCTCCCCAGTCAAGGCAGGACACAGACATACACTTTCTAATATATATAATATACAGTATATTCTAATCTATGTCATTTTATATTGATATACGAATTATAGAACATAATAATTTTCCACCGCTCCTTCCTCCTCAACCCCTCCTTCCTTCGCTTCCACGCATCAGGAGAGAATTGATCAAATCAAATCAAAATCAAATCAAATGTTATTGCTCCCATACACATGGTTAGCAGATGTTAATGTGAGTGTAGCGAAATGCTTGTGCTTCTAGTTCCAACAGTGCAGTAATATCTAACAAGTAATCTAACAATTTCCTAACAACTACCTAATACACACACATCTAAAGGGATGAAAGTAAGATATGTAAACATTATTAAAGTGGCATTATTTAAAGTGGCATTGTTTAAAGTGACTAGTGATCCATTTATTAAAGTGGCCAGTGATTAGGTCTCAATGTAGGCAGCAGCCGCACTGAGTTAGTGATTGCCGTTTAGCAGTCTTATGGCCTTGAGATAGAAGCTGTTTTTCAGTCTCTCGGTACCAGCTTTGATGCACCTGTACCGACCTCGCATTCTGGATGGTAATGGGGTGAACAGGCAGTGGCTCGGGTGGTTGTTGTCCTTGATTATCTTTTTGGCCTTCCTGTGACATCAGGTGCTGTAGGTGTCATGGAGTGCAGGTAGTTTGCCCCCGGTGATGCGTTGTGCAGACAGCACCATCCTCTGGAGAGTCTTGCGGTTGAGGGCGGTGCAGTTGCCATACCAGGCTGTGATACAGCCCGAGAGGATGCTCTCAATTGTGTATCTGTAAAAGTTTGTCAGGGTTTTGGGTGACAAGCCAAATTTCTTTAGTATCCTGAGTTTGAAAAGGCCCTGTTGTGCTTTCTTCACCACACTGTCTGTGTGGGTGGATCATTTCAGTTTGTCTGTGATGTGTGTGCCAAGAAACTTAAAACTTTCCACCTTCTCCACTGCCGACGCTTCGATGTGGATAGGGGGGTGCTCCCTCTGCTATTTCCTGAAGTCCACGATCATCTACTTTGTTTTGTTGACGTTGAGTGAGAGGGTTGTTTTTCTGACACCACACTCCAAGTGCCCTCACCTCATCCCTGTAGGTGTCTTGTCGTTGTTGCTAATCAAGCCCACTACTGTTGTGTCATCTGTAAACTTTATCATTGAGTTGGAGGCGTGCATGGGCCTCCGTGGGCCCCAGTGTTGAGGGTCAGCAAAGTGGAGATGTTGTTTCCTACCTTCACCACCTAGGGCGGCCCCACAGAATGTCCAGGACCCAATTGCACAGGACGGGGTTGAGACCCAGGGCCTCCAGCTTGATGGTGTTGAATACTGAGCTGTAGTCAATGAACAGCATTCTTACATAAGTATTCCTCTTGTCCAGATGGAATAGGGCAATGTGCAGTGTGATGGCGATTGCATCGTCTGTGGACCTGTTTGGGCGGTATGCAAACTGAAGTGGGTCTAGGGTGGTCTAATGTGGAGATGATATGATCCTTGACTAGTCTCTCAAAGCACTTCATGATGACAGGTAGTCATTTTTTTAAATGTATTTTATTTAACCTTTATTTAACCAGGTAGGCCAGTTGAGAACAAGTTCTCATTTACAACTGAGACCTGGCCAAGATAAAGCAAAGCAGTGAGACACAAACAACAACACAGTGTTACATATGTAATAAACAAGCATAACACAATAGGGGGGAAAAGTATATATACAGTGTTTGCAAATGAGGTAAGATAAGCGAGGTAAGGCAATAAATATGCCACAGTGGCGAAATAATTACAATTTAGCAATTAAACACTGGAGTGATAGATGTGCAGAAGATGAATGTGCAAGTAGAGATACTGGGATGCAAAGAAGCAACAAAAAAATAACAGTATAGGGATGAGGTAGTTGGATGGGCTATTTACAGATGGGCTATGTACAGGTGCAGTGATCTGTGAGCTGCTCTGACAGCTGGTGCTTAAAGTTAGTGAGGGAGATTGATTTAGTTCAGTTATCTTTGCCTTCTTGGGTACAGGAACAATGGTGGCCATCTTGAAGCATGTGGGGACAACAGACTGGGATAGGGAGCCAGCTGCTCTGAGGACGTGGCTAGGGATGCCGTCAGGGCCAGCAGCCTTGCGAGGGTTAACACGTTGAAATGTTTTACTCACATCGGCCACAGAGAAGGAGAGGGGGGAGTGCGGTCCTTGTTAGCGGGCCGCGACAGTGGCACTGTATTATCCTGAAAGCAGGCCAAAAAAGTGTTTAGTTTGTCTGGAAGTGTGACATTGGTGTCCGTGACGTGGCTGTTTTTTTTTTTTTTGTGGTCCGTGATTTCCTGTCGACCCTGTTTTATATTTAGCCATGTTCCCAGAACTCTTTCCATGGTTAAATGCGGTGGTTCGTGCTTTCAGTTTTGCGTGAATGCCGCCATCCATCCACAGTTTCTGGTTAGGGTAGGTTTTAATAGTCACAGTGGGTACAACATCTCCAATGCACTTCTTTATAAACTCACTCACCGAGTCAGCATATAGATTGATGTTGTTATCTGAGGCTGACTGGAACATTTCCCAGTCCGCGTGATCAAAACATTCTTGAAGTATGGATTCCGATTGGTCAGACCAGCGTTGAATGGTTCTCGTCACTGGTACAGCCTGTTTGAGTTTCTGCCTACAAGACGGTAGGAACAAGATGGTGTAGTGGTCGGATTTGCGGAAGGGAGGACAGGGGAGGGCTTTGTATGCATCCCGGAAGTTAAAGTAGCAGTGGTCGAGTGTATTACCCCGGCGCGTAGTGCAATCAATATGCTGATAGAATTTAGGTAGCCTTGTTCTCAAATTTGCTTTGTTAAAATACCCAACTACAATAAATGCATCCTCATGATATATGGTTTCCAGTATACATAGAGTCCAGTGAAGTTCCTTGAGGACCGTCTTGGTGTCTGCTCGAGGGGGAATGTGCACAGCTTTGACGATAACTGACAAGAATTCTCTTGGGAGGTAATATGATCTCTGGTAGAACCGCTGTTTGAAACACCCTAGGGAATCATAACCCCACAGAACTTGCCAGACCTCATCAGTTGACATAGAACCATTGATAAAGAACCACTTCCATAGAACCCCTTCAATTGAACCACTGCTGTAGAACCCCTTCCATAGAACCACTGCTTTAAACCCCTTTCATAGAACCACTGCTGTAGAACCCCTTCCATAGAACCAGTGCTGTAGAACCCCTTCCATAGAACCACTGCTGTAGAATCCCTTCCATAGAACCATTACTATAGAAATACTTCCCTAGAATAATTGTGTGCTTAGGAACCAGAATGATTGAGGCTGAGATTCATATTGTTTTCATATTAGTAATGGGACGGATCCGACTTTGCCCTTTCACTTTTCTCTTTACTGTTGCTCTGAGTCTGGTCTCATGTGAAGGCCTGTCAAGACCCTGTCAGATATTATAGATCGAAGATTTTATACTTTCTTGACCAGTAAGGAATGTTATTTATCTGCCCAGTTCAAATGAAGGAGAGGAGACAAGGAGAGGAAGCTAGTGAGATCATGGTACGAGAGATTCAGTCTCATCTAGATGATGTAATAGATTTCCCATCAACCTTCTCTAGTGAGGCATAACTTCAAGATGAAAGAAGTTTGAAACATTATAGCATATTTCTAGTCCTTTATCAGTCTAGCTATATAAATAAGTAATACCTTCTTCCAGACGGTAGGAGCTACATGGTTAAGCCTGGGAGAGGAGAGAGGGAGATTGAGGAGGGAGATGGTGGAGAGAGTGGTGGAGGAAAGGGAGGGAGGGAGGAGAGAACTAGGCAGGGTAGATAGAGGGAAGAAGCAGTAGGGAGGAGAGGTATAGGGCAGAGAGGGAGTTGGAAGAGAGGAAAGAGGGAAAGAGAGAAGGGCATGTGGTAGGAAGAGTACTGTGGATCTACGGGAGCAGAACACAGAAAGAGACAGGCCTGTCATAGTGGATGAGTCTCTATGGTGGAAGTGAAAAAAATAGAAAAAAAAGAGTGAAACAATAAAAAAGAAAGACTGGTGGTAAAGGAAAAGAAATCACAACACACTTCCCCTTTTGAGAATCACATTCGTCCTGGACCACTTGATTTCCATCACGGATTGATTCCTAAAAGATAAGTACATTCTATGCTGCACAGTGATAGTTTTTGACCAGCAGTTGATTGTGGATTTTGTTTGCTTCACAAGCGTTTCAATGTGTTGTTACGATAAGGTCGTAGTGTCGGAGCAATGGAGTACATTTTAATTTATTTGCTTTGGTGCCCATCTCTCTCTCCCATTGTTGACAGTTTTCTATGACAGTATGCGATATACTGGCAGTTATGAGTTTATTACCATGAAAGTAATTCTTTATCATGAAGATTCATCTGCAATATCATTTATTAGTGCAGGATTCTCCATCATCTAAAGCGATAGAGGTTTTCTGGGGATGCATTTAGCTCCATCTCCTTCTCTCCTTCTCTTTTTCTCTCTCCCTCCCTCTCTTTTTATCTGCCCCTTTATCTTTCCGTCTCTCTCACTTTCTCTTCCTCTCTTCCTTGTCATTTATTTATCCTACTCTCTCTTTCTCTCTCCCACTCCCCTTTCTATTCCTTTCCTACCCCCCACAGTGCAGCTACATTGTTTTCCTCATCAATTTCTCCAGATAGTTTTATTACCATACAGTAATAACTCCCTAGGGGACAACTCAGTCTGGCACCTTAGCAGTTCAAATATGACAGGTAATCAATTTTTCCTTCTAATTAGTGCTCTCCTCCATCTATCCATCCTTTTTTCCTTCCCTCTTTCCTTTGTTTCTCATATTCTCTTTAATAATAGCAATAATATAAAATAATAATATAAAATAATAATAAAATACATGCCATTTAGCAGACGCTTTTATCCGAAGTGATTTACAGTCATGAATGCCTACATTTTACGTATGGGTGGTCCCAGGAATTGAACCCACTATCCTGGCTTTGCAACTTGCAGGTGCCATGTTCTATCAACTGAGCTACAGAGCACCAGTGGTCTATATTCAACACTTTAATAATTCAAGTTTAATACAGATCCCCATCAGATTGGCACATTAATAGTTCAACTGTATGACAGACAGGCAATAAGATGTTAATCATTGCCTCTATTGAACACTTCTTCTTCCCTTCCTCACCCCTCTTTTATTAAACCATCACTCTTAGGTGTGGCGTCATTATTCCCATATATTAATGCTGTGTATTGAATAGCATGCAAAGAGTTTCACTAGCACAGACTGGAATATGTTCCATGATTCTTCTGATAACATTGAGAAGTTTACCACATCAGTCACCGGCTTCATTCATGTGACCGTACATATCCCAAACAGAAGCTATGGATTACAGGCAATATCCGCACTGAATTGAAGGCTAGCTGCAGCTTTCAAGTCTAATCCGAACATTTCTAAAAAATCCCGCTAGAACCTCCGACGAGCCATCAAACAGGCAAAGAGTCAATACAGGACTAAGATAGGATCCTACTACGCTGGCTCTGATGCTCGTTGGATGTGGCAGGTCTTGCAAACTATCACAAATGACAAATGGTAAACCAGCCACAAGTTGCCCAGTGACGCAAGCCTACCAGACAAGCCAAATGCCTTCTATATTTGCTTCGAGGCAAGCAACACTGAACCATACATGAGAGCACCAGTTGTTCCGGACAATTGTGTGATCTCGCCTATGTAAGTAAGACCTTTTAACAGGTTAATATTCACAAGGCCTTGGGGACAGATTTATTACCAGGATGTGTACTCAGAGCATGCTGGCCCTCAACACGAGGGCCCCTCCTGTACTCCCTGTTCACCAATGACTGTGTGGCCATGCACAACACCATCATAACGTTTGCTGACGACATGACAATAGTAGGCTTGATCACCAATGATGATGAGTGACCTGGCAGTGTGGTGCCAGGACAACAACCTTTCCCTCAACATCAGCCAGAAAAGGAGCTGATCGTGGACTACAGGAAACGGAGGGCCGAGCACGCCCCCATCCACATCGACAGGGCTGTAGTGGAGCGGGTCGAGAGCTTCAAGTTCTTCGGTGTCCATATCACTAAATAATTAACATGGTCCGCACCCACACCAACACAGTTGTGAAGAAGGCAGGCAAATGTATCTTCCCCCTCAGGAGGCTGAAAAAACTCACAACCCTTGACTTTTTAAAATGGATTATACTTAGATTTGTCACTGGCCTGCACACAAAACCCCATCATGTCAAAATAGAATGTTTTTTGTAATATTTACAAAGTCAATAAGTAATCAACCCCTTTGTTATGGCAAGCCTAAATAATTTCAGGAGCATGGTCTCACTCTGTGTGCAATAATAGTGTTTATTTAATATGATTTTTGAATGACTACCTCACCTCTGTGCCCCACACATACAATTGTCTGTAAGGCCCCTCAGTCGAGCAGTGAATTTCAACCACAGATTCAACATATTGACCAGTGAGGTTTTCCAATTCCTCGCAAAGAAGGGCAGCTATTTGCAGATGGGTAGAAAAAAATAAAAGCAGACATTGACTATCCCTTTGAGCATGGTGAAGTTATTACACTTCGGATGGTTGTTCAATGCACCCAGTCACAAAGATACAAAGATACAGGCATCCTTCCTAACTCAGTTGCCAGAGAGGAAGGAAACCACTCAGGGATTTCCCCATGAGACCAATGTTGAATTGAAAACAGTTACAGTTTAATGGCTGTTATAGGATAAAAATGAGGATGGCTCAACAACAATGTAGTTCATCCATAATACTAACTTAATAGACAGAGCGAAAAGAAGAAAGCCTGTACAGAATCAAAAATATTCCAATACATGCATATTGTTTGCAAAAAGGCACTAAAGTAATACTGCAAAAAATGCGGCAAAGCAATTCACTTTTTTTCCTGAATACAAAGTGTTATGTTTGGGGCATATCCAATGCAACACAGTACTGAGTAACACTCTCCATATTTTCAAGCATAGTGGTGGCTGCATCATGTTATGGGTATACATGTAATCATTAAAGGTCCCACACAGTCATCCTATTTCCCAAGTAAAAATTGCCTTTGAATGACCAAAACATCCCACATAATATGTTAACACTATCAATAATCACAGACCTGAATTTTCTTTATCTTTTCTCTCATCTCTAACTATCGGGAAGCCTGAAAGAACCGGCTGAGTGGGCGGGGAGCTTATATTCATGATCTCGCCTTGAATGGCAGCTCTTTCTAACACCCTTGTGTTCGTTGCAAGGTAACAAGGTCAACACATGTCATTGATGACCAGGTGAACAATGGGCCACGTCATTCCAAGTGTAAATAATATACCTCACCCCATTTTCTCAGCAAATGGCTCTCATGGGCAACAGAACTGATCATGGACTGTTGGATATCATTCAAACAGCAGCAACACAAGATTGCCTTTCTATAGTTGTTTAACTCATTACAGAATAAAGTTCACTGATACATAGCTGTGGGAAGTAGGGGTGCAGCAGCACCCCCTGAAAAATCTGAATAAAAATATATATATTATTATATTAAAAAAATAAAATGAAAGATTCACAAAAGTAGTGCACTGGGCCTTTAATAGTCCTGTATTAGTGGATATATCCATCTGCAGCACCAATCTATTGGTGCCTCTGCATTAGCATTATAAACGACAATATGTTCAGAATTCTATTTATTGAACAATAGGCCAGCACAGTCAAAACATTGATCAACATGAACATGCACGAGAAAAAAGGTGAGAAAAAATGCCGAGACATAATTTGACAGAAAAACAATAGTAGAGCCATAAGCCTAATACAGTAGCCGGTAATGTTTTTGGAAAGGGAAATGTTTGTTAAATGAGTAGTGAATTTAATTTACTTGAATTTACTCATTCTGAGTTCTAATGCAATTAGTTTATGTAGTGATCTACTCATTCTACAATATGTTTTCTTGTATTTTTGAAGCACTCAATTTCAAATATGGAATATTTGGTCCTGCACTTTTTGGTGAAACTTTTCATGTTTGTATTTGGAATGTGTGTGCCTGAAATGCTTGATTGATTTGAAATGAATAACTGTGACTTACAGTATGCTGGGACTGTCTTCACAGGCTTCACAGCATATCCACCTTCTTTGCCTTGGGAAAGCTTGTATCACCATTCCTGCTGCGGTGGTTGCCTGGGAAAGCTTGTATCACCATTCCTGCTGCGGTGGTTGCCTGGGAAAGCTTGTATCACCATTCCTGCTGCGGTGGTTGCCTGGGAAAGCTTGTATCACCATTCCTGCTGCGGTGGTTGCCTGGGAAGCTGAGCAGACAGAGTAGATGTTGAATGGGTAATAGCTTGATGATAATGGAAAGACAAAAGGAGATGGAAAGTGAAATAATAATACCCACCCCCTAATCATCATGTTTAGCCTTAAAGACACAAGCTACATCAACTGTAAGACAACAACCCACACAATGGAATGGCAAACTATTATATAAAGATGGATATAAAGATGATGCTGCATCAACAAAAATGTATTGTAACTTACAAAACATGCGGGAAGAAAATTACAGACGGAGTCGCAACAATTTCCAACTTTGTTCGACATTTGAGGCTGCACAAAGAACGGTAAGTCGTGGCTAATATAGCCGACAGCTATATATTTTATTACTTTACTGGTGTATCATGTAGGCTAATGTAATGTTAAATCAATGAGCCTCCACACCGTCAGTCAGTGCGGGATCATGATCATTGCACCCAAGATTGAGCTACAACTGGCTAGGCAGTTGGTAGCCTAAATCCTGCCTGATATTCCTAAAACAAGGTCGGGCGATTGTGTATGGGGGGGGGGGTCCTTCATGGGGGGGTCTCTTCTGGCTACCCATGTATTTCCATGGAAATATAACGCTTATTTGGAAAGTAATAAATATATAGATATTTTTAAAAGCATTCATGATTTGCGTAAATGTAATATACTAACTTACTCTTGTTAAAAATATGAAATGGTATTACATTTGGTGAAGAGCACATTGTGACTTGTTTAGGACTCGAAACTCAAAGTTAAAGACTTGAGTCTTGACTTGACACTTGAAGGTCTCGACTTGAGACTTGACATGGGACTTGACTTGGAACTTGAGTGCTAAGACTTAAGACTTATTTGTGACTTGTAAAACAATGACTTGGTCCCACCTCTGACAATAGAGTGCTGAGTACCAAGTAGTTAGCAAGTTTGGTAGGCTACTAATGAACATCAGCAGGATCAGAGCTTGGAGAAGCCTCGTTACCATGACTAAACGGTCACGTGACTGGAGAACACCAGGCAATACATCCCCATAACAGCCCTACACCTACCCACTGTTAATGGTGGTACAGCATCCTTCTTCACCATTAGCTTCCTTGCGAGAATCATTGAATGTTCTCCACAATAGATGAAGCAACTTCGCTTGAAGTGTGAACTGCAAAGTGTGACATGATTGTAATTTTCTGTGCAGCCTGTCCACCCGAAATTAAAAGCAGCTACTGCTGTTAGATGTCTTTATTCTTTGGAAAATAGTGTAACATCAAATTAACACAACACAGTGTGCTTTTTCCGTCAGGTTGGTAAGTAGCTTGCTAGCTAAAAGTTATGTGACGTTGCATAATGCCGGAAGTAATGCCTGCCTCCTGAAACCAAGCTTTTGACATGGTGGGTGGGGACCAGTAACTTTATGATCAACTTTGTCAGTGTACCAGCTACAGTCATACTTAGGTCAACCTACTATGAACTAGTTTCATCCACATATCCAATTGGATTAAAACCATAATTTTCACTGTTTGGGATCTTTAAAACTTCTTAGTGAACCCTTCGCACGCCAATCCCGTTAACGGGATTGATTTAACAACACCCAGTGAAATAGCAGTGCGCCAAATTCAAAAACAGAAATATTCATGAATCATACAAGTGTTATACATCGGTTAAAAGATGAACTTCTTGTTAATCCAGCCACAGTGACAGATTTCAAAAAGGCTTTACGGCGAAAGCAAACCATGCTATTATCTGAGGACAGCACCCCATCAAACAAACAGATGAAAATCACATTTCAACCCGCCAGGCGCAACACAAAAGTCAGAAATCATGCCTTACCTTTGAAGATCTTCTTCTGGAGGCCTCCCGGGTGGCGCAGTGGTTAAGGGCGCTGTACTGCAGCGCCAGCTGTGCCATCAGAGTCCCTGGGTTTGCGCCCAGGCTCTGTTGTAACCGGCCGCGACCGGGAGGTCCGTGGGGCGACGCACAATTGGCCTAGCGTCGTCCGGGTTAGGGAGGGCTTGGTCGGTAGGGATGTCCTTGTCTCATTGCGCACCAGCGACTCCTGTGGCGGGCCGGGCGCAGTGCGCGCTAACCAAGGTTGCCAGGTGCACGGTTGTTGGCACTCCAATATGTCCATTAAACATCACAATGGTCCTTTTGTTGGATAAATTCTGTTGTTATGTCTCCAAAATGTCAATTTATTTGGAGCGTCCAGAAAAACACTGGTTCCAACTCGCGCAACATGACTGACTACAAAGTATCAAAGTATTTACAGTTACCTGTAAACTTGATCCAAACATTTCAAACAACCTTCCTAATCCAACTTTAGGTATTTTTAAACGTAAATAATCTCAAAAATTTAAGACGGGATAAACTGTGTTCAATACCGGACGAAAACAAAGTGGAGCGAGCTTTCAGGTCGTTCGCCCCAACCACAACAGACCCTCGTTTTGAACAGCCCTACTTCTTAATTTCTCAAAGGAAAAACATCAACCAATTTCTAAAGACTGTTGACATGTAGTGGAAGCGATAGAAACTGCAAGCAAGTGCCTTAGAAATCTAGATCCACATAGAAAACTCATTGAAAAGACAGTGACCTCAAAAAATAATTCCTGGATGGTTTGCCCTCGGGTTTTCGCCCGCCAAATAAGTTCTGTCATACCTACAGACATAATTTTAACAGTTGTAGAAACTTTATCCAACTTCTATCCAAATCTACCAATTATATGCATATATTAGCTTCTGGGCCGGAGTATCAGTTTACTTTGGGCACACTTTCCATCCGGACGTGAAAATAGTGCCCCCTAGCCTTAAGAAGATAAGGACTAGGGGGTTCTTCAGGATAAAGAATTAACAGAATGGAGCACAGGCAAAATCCTACAGGAAAACCTGGTTCAGTCTGCTTTACACCAGACACTGGGAGATAAATTCACCTTCCAGCAGGACAATAACTTAAAACAAAAGGCCAAGTCAACACTGGAGTTGCTTACCAAGAAGACAGTGAATGTCCCTAAGTGGCTGAGTTACAGTTTTGACTTAAATCTACTTCAAAATCCATAGCAAGACCTGAAATTCGTTGTCTACCAATGACAAACAACCCATTTAATAGAGCTTGAATAAAGGGCAAATGTTGCACAATCCAGGTGTGGAAATCTCTTAGAGACTTACCCCAAAAGACTCACAGCTGTAATCACTGCAGAAGGTGCTTCTACAAAGTATTGACTCGTGCAAATTAGTTATTTCTGTATTTCATTTTCAGTACATTTGAAAACATTTTTAAAAACACGTTTTCACTTTGTCATTATGGGGTTCCTTAAGCTTCCTCCCATAAGCTATAGATGTGTTTTTTTGTATGGACTGCGTCTCAATCCTCCGCAGCAGCCTATGGCAGCCTTCTGCAACTGTGGTGGAATGTGGCGAAGTTACAGCAGTTATGTCAGACCATGAGACATCGTGAAAATCAGTCTTCTCACAAAAGCGTCTGTAGCATCCAAACAGTTTGGCATGCCAGCTAATATGGAGAGATGAGATTCTCACCAACACAATGGATTGCTCTACGATCCCCACAAGTGTCATGGGACTCGTCTAAAGGTAACCCATACAAATGAATGGAAGTATAGAGGGAGTTTGTGGCAGCAAAAATAAGGGGTTAAATATGTGTCCAAAAAAACAACAATATTTCCTGAGCTTTCTTATATCTCCTAGATATGGGACAGACACTTCAGCACCTTATGATAATTTTTTTGCTGTCTTTATTTGCCATATATGCATGTGCTATTCAATACGCTTCTATGGGCGATACCCTGTGGCATACCTTCCCTGACCTCTAACATGGTGACCTCAGCAGAGGTGAGAGGAACAGGGGGAACTCTGGGAAGGAATCTCCAAAGTTACACCAAGGTCACCTATTTCAGCAATGAGTCAGAGGAGATGTTTTGTTTTTCTCTCTCACTGTCCTTCTTCCTCTGTGGCTGGCCGTGTCCACATAACCGTACTTGCATTCTCTCTCTCTCTCTCTCTCTCTCTCTCTCTCTCTCTCTCTCTCTCTCTCTCTCTCTCTCTCTCTCTCTCTCTCTCTCTCTCTCTCTCTCTCTCTCTCTCTCTCTCTCTCTCTCTCTCTCTCTCTCTCTCTCTCTCTCTCTCTCTCTCTCTCTCTCTCTCTCTCTCTCTCTCTCTCTCTCTCTCTCTCTCTCTCTCTCTCTCTCTCTTCTCTCTCTCTCTCTCTCTCTCTCTCTCTCTCTCTCTCTCTCTCTTCTCTCTCTCTCTCTCTCTCTCTCTCTCTCTCTCTCTCTCTCTCTCTGAGGTGTTAGGGACAGAATACTGATGTTGTATGAGAAGCCTAGACTAGAAATTACCCTTACAGACACTGAACCGATGATATGACATTCAGATGATAATCAGAAGGAAAATTGGATTGAATTGGTATATGTTCCTCTCATCATGATCACTCTGGCTGGGTGTGTCTGTGTGTGCGCGCGTGTGTGCGTGTGTGTCAGCAAAATCACCCTGATCTTGCAGGCTGTTTGATGTGATGTATGGTAATTTACCACTACTTCATATTCACAGTGCACCGTGTCTCTAACAACAAGCTCTCACATTGTCACTGCAGAATCTTTCTAGTAGTAGTATCTTTCTATTTCAAGGGTTAAGTTTAGGCCCTCATTGTGCATGTTGAAGGTAAGGGTTAAGTTTAGGCCCTCATTGTGCATGTTGAAGGTAAGGGTTAAGTTTAGGCCCTCATTGTGCATGTTGAAGGTAAGGGTTAAGTTTAGGCCCTCATTGTGCATGTTGAAGGTAAGGGTTAAGTTTAGGCCCTCATTGTGCATGTTGAAGGTAAGGGTTAAGTTTAGGCCCTCATTGTGCATGTTGAAGGTAAGGGTTAAGTTTAGGCCCTCATTGTGCATGTTGAAGGTAAGGGTTAAGTTTAGGCCCTCATTGTGCATGTTGAAGGTAAGGGTCAAGTTTAGGCCCTCATTGTGCATGTTGAAGGTAAGGGTTAAGATCTGTGATAGGGTTAAAACCAAAAAATAATCCTATAGCAACAGACAATATCAATTATTGTTAATAATTAATATGATGAATGGACATGTTTGTAGGAGTTAATACATTTCTGTTAGGGCAAATCAAGTCTGACAAATTGCAAACTTTAGAAGCCTTTTTACACCTTGAATACACTGCAGTTTGCATTTCCTGCTGCACAGGGAAAATATCTGCAACAACAGAGTGATCACATTGAGATGTCAGATCTGTAGGCAAAGAAGATGTGTAAAGAATTTCCTTTCAGATAATGTTAAAGTATATTATATTCCATTCTATGAAATCATGTTTGGATTTTAGAATTCGTATTCAGCTACTCCAGAATAGTACAAACATTGCATGTGTACATTGTGTAGGTGCGTCTGCAGAAATACGCAAAAAACACACACCTAAACTCAAACACACACACCAAAAGCACCAACGGCAGCAGGAAAACAAGCAAGGAGAGAGAAGTAATAGCCTAGAGATGTGATGACATGTCATTTGTATTTGGCTGTATCACCGTCCTAGAGGTAAATATGGTCCGAGAGAGAACGACCAGTGTTTAGTGTGTGCAGATGTGTATGTGTGCGCGTGGGCATGCAAATGTGTGTGTGTGTGTGTGTGTGTGTGTGTGTGTGTGTGTGTGTGTGTGTGTGTGCGTGGGTGAGTGAGTTCATACAGCAAAGAGCAGAATAACATGTTACATAACAGCTAGTGGACCATGTCACTGTAACCTCACAAACTGACATACTAAAGCTAGTGCTTATCATATCGAGATAGAGAGGGGAGAGGGAAGGAAGAAGGACAGAGACAGAGACAGAGAGAAAGAGAAAAGGAGATATGTGGATCTGGTGTGATGAAACAAAAAGCCTGAAATGTATCCTGTGTGTGTGTGTGTACTCACTCTGACATTTAGTGAGGGTCTTTTCAAGAGCTATACGACATTATCTATCTCCCTCCCTGTTTTTGTTCTTCCTCTGTCTTTCTCTCTATAACTCTTTCTCTCCTGTTATCTCTCCCTTTCTCTCTCTCATTCCCACTCTTTCTCTCTTTTCCTCTCCAGATGGTATGTAATTGGGAATTCTAATCAACACAGTTCGTACAGCAGCCATGTCCACACAGGTCCATCAATCAACTGATCTCACTGCTGACATATAAAATATGTCTGTCTCACGCACACACACACACACACACACACACACACACACACACACACACACACACACACACACACACACTTCAGCGGCGTATTACCTCTATACATCACATTGACAGAGAGCAGAGAGGTACCATTGATTAATTGATGAACATTCTTCAAGACAAATTAACATTTCATCAATTAACAAACCATTATCAAGATTCTAAAGCCGTGTGTTTTTTTGTCAGTGTGCGTGTGTGCCTGCATACGTGAGTGAGTGAGTGTGCATGCGTGCGTGTGTGTGTGCATGTAATATATTTAAACATTAATATTGGCCGTAGTATATTGGCCATATATCACAAACCCCAGAGGTGCCTTATTGCTATTATAAACTGATTACCAACGTAATTAGAGATTTATTTATTTTTTGTCATACCCGTGGCTGTCAGCCAATCAGCATTCAGGGCTCGAACCACCCAGTTTATAAAATCCAATAAATCCAATCTCCTCTCCTCTCTCAGCCTGACATATTCCTGCTGTCTTACTGTACCAAGCATGAACAGCTGTAATAAATGGCCCAATACAGTCCCATGATGACAATTATCTGATTCACAGCCAGCTGCAATTAATCATTGTCCTCCCTTATGTATCACTTTAACCTGGATATGGTGCTGTCTCATGTATTACCTGAATGACTGAAATATTAAACCAAAGCTGCCGTTGGCTCTACCTGTATGTGATAAGGAGGGTAGAGTGTGGAGGAAAACAGCTTAGTCTCTCTGCAGAAGCAGAAGAGCTTCAAAAGAAGAGAAAATAAGACATACCTTTGTTTCAAAATATCACTCTCACATAACAAACATGATTTATATATTGTTTCCATCAAAATGTCAAATTTGTCCACACAATTTTAAAGGGCAACTGGATTTCCTGATTCGGCCTTGTTTTTCGTCAATGCTCATTAAGAAAATCTAGCGGTTGTGACTGAAGGCAAATAAGAGTTGTCTTGGGGGTGCGGTTTGATGTGGTTGTTTCTTGGCTGTGCCTTCGCCATTTAATCCCAACATACAAGGACAGTAGTGAGTACAGCGAGGTAAGCTAAGCTAGTTTTGCTATTGAGAGAACAAAGTTTTGAAGGACTTCTCCCTGCTGACTCGCCATTTCAAGATGGTCAGCTAAAGCATGCGTTGTTGAGTCAAGCTAACAGCAGCTGGCTATCCTATCTAGCTGACATTTCTCTGTCAAATCAATTATGGCAAGATAGCAAACGCATCATGTAAATACATGTTACCATGGAAATGGCCCCTCTCGTCACAGATATTGGTCATGAAGGAGCCCGACTTCTGCTCCTATATCACAGAGGGAGAGAGAGAAAGACTGTCAACATACAGTCATGGAAGCCAACCGTAAATACACAGCTGAACATATCCAATCAACGACCCTGTTTCACAGCTAATTCACAAGGGACACGTACCAGCATGGCACTGACTGGTTGGCATTACTCACTCGGGCCCAGGAGTAGTCCATTGGCATCTCCTTACAACATAAAAGACACATATACACGCAGCACTGATTACATTATCAATGGTGGTTCGGTGAATTCCAGGAGAGATTGAGCAGATCAAATGTGACCACTTCAAATGTGACCAAATGTGACCAAAGTGTCTTCCATTACTCTGAAGTGGGACTGGTGTCTGGCCACTGCCTCAGCCTTCTGTAACAGCTCCTGATATGGTGGTTCCCACGATGCTGCTGAACAACACATCCACTAGTTTTTTATGTAGACTGTGAATTATAACTATAAACTTTTATGAGAACAGGCATGTTGTTTGGGTTAGCAGACGAAGCCCCCGAATGCTAGCTAACTTGCAAATACGGGTTAGTTATCATATCTTTGTCCGAGTTGAAATCTGTTGGCTAGCTAGCTAATGTTAGCTTGCCTGTTCAAGTTGAAAAATTATTGAAAGGGAACTGGCTATGATTAGCTAGCAATCTAGTATCCCAGTGCCTGCCCTTTATTGATTCTAAATGCCAATGGGCTACAGTGTCACGTTCTGACCTTAGTTCTGTTGTTATGTCTTTGTTTTAGTATGGTCAGGGCGTGAGTTGGGTAATTGACTTTCCTAGTTAAATAAAGGTTAAATAAATACAAAATCTGGACCCGATATGCAGAAATACATTTTTACAAAATAGAGACCCATTCCGAACGGAGCCATGGACAACTAGACCCGTTCCGTATAGATCTAGTCTGATCCAGACCCGGTCTGATCCGAGTGAGGGAATCAGCAGAAAAGTATATTTTTAAGCTACTTTATTAACCGGAGGTGATAAGGTGTGAGGGAGAGGAGGTGGCAGCAGGGGCTGTGCTGTGTGTGTAGGCTACTGTGAGTGTCAGCAAGTGACAAGAGGAACAGGGAGGAAAGAGGGAGAGACGAGAGACCGCAACTAACCAAGATGACTAGCGCTATAGTGGGCTAAAAGCTGACATAGCTAGGTTATTTATCATCCAATATGATTACGTAGTACCTGTCTTGACTGCATCAAACCGGGAGTTAAGCTAGATAAATAGCTAGGCCAACTGAGGCTGCATGTGCTTTCTTGTCCTACACAGTTACAAACAACAACAACTCCATTCAGAATATTAAGTAGCAGCCTACCTGTTGGCTCTTGGTCGTTGTAGCCTATCCTTCTCCTTGAACTTTTATTCCATCATTTTAATTCCAATTTCCAACTTTAATTGAATTGATTAGATATCATCTTAACTTTTTTATCCTAACACAGAGACTCTATGACTGTAGCCTATTGTCGCTTTCATGGTTTATGATTAGTCAACAACAACAAGCTACAAGCACCACTCTTGTGAAACGCATAAATAATGCAATTTCTCTTTCTCTCCTTCTACCGCAGCAGTAGCAGTATCTATATGGGTTCTTCCGGACAAGTAAGTTAAAATGACACATACCCGAGACCCATGACAATCATATCAGATCTGACCCAGAACCGTGACATTATTCAGAATTCTGGATCGGGACCCACTCGGGTCTAGAATCGGGTCTCGGGAATTTGGGCACAGTTGAATCCGTGAAAACCTCTAGTACTCACCAACACCAGTGGTTTGACGGTTGGCAGGCAGCAGAAGTGACCGTGTCAGATGTAATCCATTCCTGGCCATCTGGCAATATTGTTGAAACGCATTGGAAGTTTGAACCAACTTCATGGAAGCCCTTTCCACTTCTATTTGCTGAGCAAAATGTGTGGGAGTTGCAGCCATATACAGACATGGCAGCTGGGGATGGACCACAACATATTGTCTGTTGACAATTGTTGGGCATCGCTGGTAAAAATGGGAATGGACGTCACCCAAACCCAACCCTCCAGGAAGTCGTAACCAACTCACTTACACAACTCTGTTTTGGACGAGACTGACTTCATGATAGAAATTATCCTATTTACACTTTGTAGTCAATTTTGATACTACAATTCATGGTTTTGACTCATATCAATGCCACATAGACCGTTTAAAACCAGCGAAGTTGGTTCTGAGGGGCAGCTGACCTTTAAATAGTGTGTGAATGGATCAGAGGGGCAGCTGGATCAAGGAAAAACACAACTGATACTGTATGTTTTCAGTGTGTATAACTGTATATATTGTGTCTGTAAACTGTTTACATTATCCATAATGTATACAGCTTCTTGCAGCTGGGTGTTCCTGACCTATAGAGGAACATGTAAGCACAGAGCTCTGTATGTCTACTCCTGGCTTAGAGAGAGAGAGAGAGAGGAACCTTTCCTTCAACATCCTGTAACCCTGTTAACCTGAATTAGAGAGCCAACCCCCAGGGGAATAGACCTTTCAACGTCAAGGTAAAGAGCAACTCACATAGGAGCGTGCAAGCACGGATACACAGACACACAATACAATTCTAGCATGGATCCACACACACACACGCACACACCTGCCCCTTGAGGAGGCATGTATACAGTATAAAGGTTAGGACAATGTTTGATAATTGAATAATGTAGGAGAGTTAGGAGGAGGAGGGAGGAGGTGCGAGGAGGTGGGAGAAGTTGGGAGGACGAGGGAGGACAGAGAAGGAGCACGGAGAAGGTGGGAGAAGAAGGGAGGATGGAGGAGGGAGAAGGGAAGAGGGAGAAGGGAGGAGAATGAGGGAGGAGGTAGGAGAAGGTTGGAGAAGAAGGAAGGAGGTGGGAGAAGGGAAAAAGGATGAGGAGGGAGAAGGAGAGAGAAGGGAGAAGGAGGATGAGGGAAAAGGGATGAGGAGGAGAAGGAGGAGGGAGAATGAGAGAGGAGGTAGGAGAAGGTTGGAGAAGAAGGGAGGAGGTGGGAGGAGATGGGACAAGGAGGGAAGACCGAGAAGCAGGGAGAAGGAGGGTGAATGGGGGAGGAGGGAGGAGAAGGAGGGAGGAGGAGGGAGGAGGTGGAAGAAGAGAGGAGGAGGGAAAAGGATGAGGAGGGAGAAGGAGAGCGAAGGGAGAAGGAGGATGAGGAGGAGGGAGAATGAGGGAGGAGGTAGGAGAAGAAGGGAGGAGGTGGGAGGAGGGAGGAGATGGGAAAAGGAGGGAGGATGGAGAAGGAGGGAGGACAGAGAAGGAGGGGGAGAAGAAGGAGGTAGGAGAATGGAGAAGGAGGGAGGAGGGAGAGAGGAGGAGGAGAAGGAGGAGGGGAATGAGGGAGGACGTAGGAGAAGGTGGGAGGAGGTGAGAGAATGTGAAAGAAGGGAGAAGGAGGAGGATGGAAAAGGGATGAGGTGGGAGAAGGATAGAAGAGGGAGAAGGAGGATGAGGGAAAAAGGATGAGGAGGGAGAAGGAGAGAGGAGGAGTGAAGAGGAGTTGGTTGTTCACATCAATCTACTGCTCTAGTTTTATCCTATTCAATGATTAATTTACTTACATTTAATTACTTCTCACCCCACCGCACAAGGTTTTTACACACACACACACACGCATGCAAACAAAAACACACGCAAAGTTAAAGATGTGAGTATGGTTGTCGTAATGGTGCTAGCAGCAAATTACTGTGACATTATCTAATTTCCGCTGAAGTGATCCCTTTCCTTTCTCTCTCTTTTTCTCTCTCGCTTTCTCTCTGTGTCAGTCACCTGTCTGTTTCATCTCTTGTGTCTTGGGTCCATCTTTTTTAGAACCAGATACAGTCGGAAGGCTGAGGGTCAATTAAGTGATTCACAAAGATGCAGAGCCTACGATTGTTGTTGTTGTTGTAGCCTAATTCCTACTTTGTGTGTTTACGTCTTTACGGCTCAAAGGTGCTGTGTCTGTGACCCACTGCTCTGCCAACCTATTACAACACTAACACATGGACCTGAACACACACACACACACACACACACCCAGTCTTAATCCGATGAAACCTGCTAATGAGGGATGATCTCTTACTTTCTCAATATAGAAATCCTCTGAGGTTAGAGTCCTCTGAGATTAGAGTCCTCTGAGGTTAGAGTCCTGTGAGGTTAGAGTCCTCTGAGGTTAGAATAGAACATAAAGACAACATTATAACATCAGGATGGCGTGTGTGTGTCCGTGTGTGTGTCCGTGTGTGTGTCCGTGTGTGTGTCCGTGTGTGTCCGTGTGTGTATGTTTGTGACAGCTTTAGACGTCAACACATCTATGGATGCACTACTATGCATGACTCACACTGAATCTATTTACAGGCTGTGTTGTGAGGGTTATAGCTAACGCTGTACAGATTGTTTGATGTTGGTGAGGTTTTAGGACTAATATGGCTAATATGAAACGTTAATATGAAACGAAGCCAGAGGGATGAATGACAATACTGTTAACATCTATGTGATTTTGAAATTGACTCCCTTTTACAAAGGGTGGATGTGGAGAAGCAGAATTGTAACTATTTGATTATAACAACTATAGTAGATTGTTGGCCAGACAGTCTCTGTGAGACTTAGAAGAGAACAGGCACAGAGCTTTAGACAACAAGTGACTCATCGTCCCAATTGGTTTTTCAAATAAGAAATGTTCCTCCTCAACCTGTTACATATTACATGAGGGGATGAAGGGGGACACTTATTATGGTGACACACACGCATCACTTTGTTCTTCCCCCGAATCCTCTCCTATCAATGGCTCAAGGAACCAACTACACAGGATGAAGAATGAAGAAATCTAAAGGATATCCCTGTATGGGCTTCTTTCTCTCTGTGTGTGTGTGTGTGTGTGTGTGTGTGTGTGTGTGTGTGTGTGTGTGTGTGTGTGTGTGCGTGCGCGCATTTTGAGCATGCATGTATGTGCCTGCCTGCAAGTGTGTGTGTGCACTTCAACCATGTACAGTTGAATTTTGGCCCGTTCCTCCTGACAGAGCTGGTGTAACTGAGTCAGGTTTGTACACCTCCTTGCTCGCACACTTTTTCCGTTCTGCCCACAAATTTTCAAAAGGATTGAGGTCAGGGCTTTGTGATGGCCACTCCAATACCTTGACTTTGTTGTCCTTAAGCCATTTTGCCACAACTTTGGAAGTATGCTTGGTCATTGTCCATTTGGAAGACTCATTTGTGACCAAGCTTTACCTTCCTGACTGATGTCTTGAGATGTTGCTCCATTATATCCATATAATTTTCCAGTCCCTCCTGCAGCAAAGCACACCCACAACATGATGCTGCCACCCCCGTGCTTCACGGTTGGGATGGTGTTCTTCGGCTTGCAAGCCTCCCCCTTTTTCCTCCAAACATAACGATGGTCATTATGGCCAAATTGTTCTATTTTTGTTTCATCAGACCAGAGGACAATTCTCCAAAAAGTACAATCTTTGTCCCCATGTGCAGTTGCAAACCGTAGTCTGGCTTTTTTATGACGGTTTTGGAGCAGTGACTTCTTTTTTGCTGAGCGCCCTTTCAGGTTATGTCGATATAGGACTCGTTTTCCTGTGGATATAGATACTTTTGTACCTGTTTCCTCCAGCAGCTTCACAAGGTCCTTTGCTGTTGTTCTGGGATTGATTTGCACTTTTCGCACCAAAGTACGTTCATCTCTAGGAGACAGAACGCATCTACTTCCTGAGCGGTATGCCGACTGCGTGGTCCCATGGTGTTTGTACTTGCGTACAATTGTTAGTACAGATGAACGTGGTACCTTCAGGCTTTAGGAAATTGCTCCCAAGGATGAACCATACTTGTGGAGTTCCACAATTTTTTTCTGAGGTCTTGGCTGATTTCCTTTGATTTTTCCATGATGTCAAGCAAAGAGTCACTGAGTTAGAAGGTAGGCCTTGAAATACATCCACAGGTACACCTCCAATTGACTCAAATTATGTCAATTAGCCTTTCAGAAGCTTCTAAAGCCATGACATCATTTTCTGGAATTTTCCAAGCTGTTTAAAGGCAAAGTCAACATAGTGTATGTAAACTTCTGACCTACTAGAATTGTGATATAGTGAATTATAAGTGAAATAATCTGTCTGTGAACATTTGGTGGAACAATTACTTGTGTCATGCACAAAGTAGATGTCCTGACCGTTTTTTAACAAGAAATGTGTGGAGTGGTTGAAAAACAAGTTTTAATGACTCCAACCTAAGTGTATGTAAAATTCCGACTTCAACTGTATGTGTATGAGTGTGTTCCCATTCACAGCAAAGAGGATTATACAGCCTGTCCTAACAGAAAGGTGAAGGCGAAACGCAGACTACAGGGGTGGATGGGACATGAGTGACATTTCTGTGAAGCAGTGTATTGTAAAACTCTTTGGTTACTCTCAATCTATGGTGGAGTTGAATGAACTAAAATGGACTGAATTAATTGACTTGGAATTGACCCCAACCAAGATTGAGCAATTGAACTGAATTAGTTGAAATGGAACTGACCCAAGCCTTACACTGAACCCCTAGAAATGTCACGATCGTTGGAATAAATGGACCAAGGCGCAGTGTGTGTAGAGTTCCACATGTTTATTCAATGAAACTCACAAAAACAGTAAAGAGTAACGAAACGTGACGCAAATGCAGTGCTCACAGGCACTACACAAAAGCTGCCTCTGATTGGGAACCATACCAAGCCAACCTAGAAATAAAGAAACTAGAACGCCCACCCTAGTCACACCCCGACCTAACCAAAATAGAGAATAAAGGATCTCTAAGGTCAGGGCGTGACAAGAAACAAGGACAGGCTTATGCTTGAATATGTCAGGGATGAGATAGCACTGGAACATGCTTGTCATCAGCCTCCATGTTCCTACTGAGATCTGTCAGTCATCTGCCTCCATGTTCCTACTGAGATCTGTCTGTCATCAGCCTCCATCTTCCTACTGAGATCTGTCAGTCATCAGCCTCCATCTTCCTACTGAGATCTGTCTGTCATCTTCCTACTGAGATCTGTCAGTTATCAGCCTCCATCTTCCTACTGAGATCTGTCTGTCATCTTCCTACTGAGATCTGTCAGTCATCAGCCTCCATCTTCCTACTGAGATCTGTCAGTCATCAGTCTCCATCTTCCTACTGAGATCTGTCTGTCATCAGCCTCCATCCAGGCCCTATCACATCTGGCCTTTATTTGGGAGTCCCATAGGGCGGCGCACAATTGGCCCAGCGTCGTCCAAGTTTGGTCGGGGTAGGCCGTCATTGTAAATAAGAATTTGTTCTTAAGTGACTTGCCTAGTTAAATAAAGGTGAAAAAAAAACTCTTCCTACTGAGATCTGTCTGTCATCAGCCTCCATCCTCCTACTGAGATCTGTCTGTCATCAGCCTCCATCCTCCTACTGAGATCTGTCTGTCATCAGCCTCCATCCTCCTACTGAGCTCTGTCTGTCATCAGCCTCCATCCTCCTACTGAGATCTTCTGACAAGGTATAGAGAGGATCAGAGAGAGAGAGATGCAGGGTGGGAAGGAAGGAGGGGAGGATAAGAGGGGTGAACAGGTGGAGCGATAGAGTAAATGAGGGGAGAGGGGAGTGATGGAGGAAGAGGAAAGAAAGTAGAGGGAAAGATATAAATGGAGGGGTGGATGGAGAGAAGAGAGAGAGACTGATGATGTTAACCTGCACCATTGCATAAGTCAAATATAAATAGACCTAGAGTTCCATTAGGTTCAGGTTCTGCTGAGTTAGAGGAGTTAGAGACATGTTCTGCACTAAGAGGGGATAGTCATTTCTCCTTTACCCTTTCTCTCTTTATGGACTTGTTTTACTCACCTCTTAATTTCAGCACGTCTCCACAGAACACACAAAGTGCTGACTGCGTAGGAATGTCAGCACTTTTACGCCAATCTAATTTTTCCGGCTTCGCTGCACTTAGAACTACCCCCCCCCCCCCCCCCCCTCACCTCCTCCTAAGTAGTAGTAGGTACACTTGGGACTCAGAACTGGCCTAAGCAACAATTATTTATTTCCTCTTGCGTAGTTTATGATGTAACATTATCGACAAGCAGATAAAAACGCATGCACGCAGATCTACACAGAACAGCTTCCTAATATTGAGTTGCACCCCTCCGTCAGGGCATTCAGCTCTTCAAGCCGTCAAAAGCGTTCCACAGGGATGCTGGTTCATGTTGACTCCAATGCTTCCCACAGTTGTGTCAAGTTGGCTGGATGTCCTTTGGGTGGTGGACCATTCTTGATACACACGGGTGTGGAAAAACCCAGCAGTGTTGCATTTCTTGACACAAACCGGTGCTCCTGGCACCTACTATCATACCCCGTTTAAAGGCACTTTCATTTCTTATCTTGCCCTTTCACCCTCTGAATGGCACCCGTACACAATCTTTGTCTCAACGCTTAAACATGGTTCTTTAACCGGTCTCCCCCCCTTCATCGACCCTGATGGAAGGAGATTTAACAAGTGGCATCAATAAGAGATATTAGCTTTCACCTGGATAATCCATGTCATGGAAAGAGTTCTTCATGTTTTTACACTCAGTGTATATCTATATATAAATTGCGCACACACACACACACACACTCCCCCTCTCTCTCAAAACAACTCCTGTATTTCCTCGTCTTTGCCTTTCAGAAAGTGGTACAGGCAGGTAGAGAGATCGAGGCCTAGGCTTGTCAAGGAGAATAGGGTCCTGCATCCATCATTTTCTTGAACAGGTGTTGTTGCTCTTTCCACTGACTCAGTAATATACTGCCATCACTTCTATACCAGCACATACACTCATGCACGGACATGCACATATGCGGACAAACACACACATTCATTGACGTCACAAAAAAAAAAATTCTTCAGCGTGCAGATCTCAGATAAAAACATTTATCATGGTCCAGAATGGTGAAGGCAGCAGAATATTTTGGTTTGTTTTGGTTTGTGTCGTGAAGTGACAGTATTCCTGTTAAACTCTCTCTGCTCAGGTCTTCAGTTACAGTTTTTCCCAATTGCCAATACATAATTTTGCAAACTAGGCCGGTTTCATCAAAATACTTAACACAATTCACAAAACCACACACCCAAACTGCAAAATGAAGCATTGCAACCAAAACTACATAAAGCATTATCAAAATCAAATGGCACACACTTCATTCATATTGCCAGATTTTTGTCTAACCAACTACACACTGTTGGGCATAATGAAAAGCAATCTCATCTTTAGTATGCTTTGCCATAATACTAAAATAGTTCAAATTGTAGAAAATTCTTCAGATCCACAGAAATATTTGCAGATACACACACATCCTGTTGAAACATTTTGTATTTTTCACCAAACAAGTCAGTGCAACATATGCACAGTATATTTATTTACATTGGACTGAGCAAAAATATGCTCACAAAAAAAACAGTAAACTGAAAAAGAAAATTGCCGAAAGAATATATAGAAAAAAAGAGGCAAGAAAAATAATTAGGCAGCATCTTGCCGCACAGCTGGGTCTGGCCACAACGCCTCGTCCACATCACAGCTGGGTCTGGCCACAACGCCTCGTCCACATCACAGCTGGGTCTGGCCACAACGCCTCGGCCACATCACAGCTGGGTCTGGCCACAACGCCTCGTCCACATCACAGCTGGGTCTGGCCACAACGCCTCGTCCACATCACAGCTGGGTCTGGCCACAACGCCTCGGCCACATCACAGCTGGGTCTGGCCACAACGCCTCGGCCACATCACAGCTGGGTCTGGCCACAACGCCTCATCCACATCACAGCTGGGTCTGGCCACAACGCCTCGTCCACATCACAGCTGGGTCTGGCCACAACGCCTCGTCCACATCACAGCTGGGTCTGGCCACAACGCCTCGTCCACATCACAGCTGGGTCTGGCCACAACGCCTCGGCCACATCACAGCTGGGTCTGGCCACAACGCCTCGTCCACATCACAGCTGGGTCTGGCCACAACGCCTTGTCCACATCACAGCTGGGTCTGGCCACAACGCCTTGTCCACATCACAGGCAATATCTTCCCTTGCCAGACATCGAGGGAAGAAGCGCCTTGAGTGCCTTATCCATCCCTGAATCGCACCCACATCAATCTCATCACATGCCTCTTCCATAGTCTGCACAAGAGGCCTGCGCACAAAGGGCTGCCGGTCGTATACCTTCCACGTATACCTTCCACGTATACCTTCCACCGCCGTGCCGAAAATAACTATTCTATGGGGTTCAGAAATGGTGAGTATGGTGGGAGGTATTGCACGAGTAATGGTGGGTGGTCAGCAAACCAGTTTTGGAATGGGGCTGCACGATGAAAGCTCACGTTGTCCCATACTACAACGTACAGGGTTCTTTGATGGTCTGCATCATTCATACGCTCTGGTGGTATGAGAACGTTGTGGAGTCTGTCCAGAAATGTGAGAATATGGGCTGTGTTGTATGGTCCAAGGTTGGCATGACGGTGGAGGACACCATGCGTATTGGAGATGGCCACATTGGCCAGGAACATCTATAAAGGCTCTGTGGCCAATGACGTTTCTCCCCCTTCTTCTGGTCTTTACTAGGTTGAACCCAGCCTCATATATAAAGATGAACTCATGTGGGATTGCATGAGCATCCATTTCCAGTACTCCCTGAAAACATAGAACAAAAGCAGTCAATATGGTGTTATCCAGTACACTGGGAAACTATGTTGTGTGTAGTGTACTGCAGTCAATATGGTGTTATCCAGTACACTGGGAAACAATGTTGCGTGTAGTGTACTGCAGTCAATATTGTACTTACATCCACATATGCTCGTCTGACCTCTTTGTTTATTTGAGAGTTCCTCTCAAACGGCACCTTATAAAGTTGTTTCATTCTGATTTGGTTTTGCGTGAGAATGCGAGCCAATGTGGACAGACGGACTCGTTGAATGTTGTTGAATATGGTGTTGTCTTGGATGATGTGGCTTTGAATTTCTCGTAATCTGATTTCATTATTTTTCAAAACCAAGTTTACAATGTTAGCTTCCTGTACCCCGGTGAACATTTGGCCCCTTCCTCCACCATGGTTGCGTCTCTCAGTCCATTAGAAAAACAAAAAAACTTAAATATAGGACTTGGACAATGCAGCCTAAAGATATTTCCCCCACAGTAGAGTCAATTCTACAGGAAATTTGTGCAGTTAGTGTATGACATCAGCCATTCATGAACAGGTGTCACCCAACTGATACACTATGACATGGGGTGTACTACATAGTGTGAAAGAAATGTTGGTTACATACCTGTACTCCAGTCTAAATCTCCGGATGACACAGGCGACAGTAAAACGGCTCAAGTTGGGCTGCACTCTCTGTCCAGCCTCTCGCATTGTCAGCCCATGGTTGATGACATGATCAACTAAGGTTGCTCTGATTTCATTTGAAAGTTGTCTTCTTTGGCCATGAACTCCTCTACAAGCCCTACTCCTACCTCTCACTCTTCCTCCCCCTCTCATTCTCACCCTCCCTCTTCCTCTCTCTGCAACGGCTTCCATTGTTGCTGTAAAATAAAAAGGTGCTCGCTCACCTGTGGTCTTTTCATAGTACTTACTTCCTGATTGAAGTGGTAACATTTAACCATTGAGGTGTTTGGTCAGGTGGCTCATGTATTGGCCAATTAGCTCATGTAGTGTCATTTTGAATGGCAGTGTTTTGAAATGGCAAACATGTGACTTTATGTCAGATTGTTGTGTCTTATGCAGAGAACCGTGTGCAGTGCATTTAAAAAGTGCCATTTTTAATTGCAAAATGTGTGTAAAGCAGAAAATGTGTTTAGACTTTTGGAGACTTGAGAAGAGGTTTTGCTCTCTGTGTGTCAGTTTAAATAATTGTGCTGTGCATGTCATTTTAGTGTGTTAGCAATTGGAAAAAACTGTAAATCGTTTTATATAATTCCCCCTGCCTCTGCAGACTGAGCACCCTGCTAGCCAGGACTGGCAATTAAGCTCATCACCCTTACAACACAGCTTAATGAGGGCTAAAGATACCATCTGATACACACACACCGTCAGCGTCTGAAGCAACTGTCTCAAAAGACGCCTTGACCTGTTATGTTTATACTGTGTGTGTGTGTGTGTGTGTGTGTGTGTGTGTGTGTGTGTGTGTGTGTGTGTGTGTGTGTGTGTGTGTGTGTGTGTGTGTGTGTGTGTGTGTGTGTGTATGTCTAGCAGCAGGTCGGCACGACCTTGAAGATGTTCACAGTGGGGCATGTGTGTGTGTGAGAGATGGTTTGGCTCGATGCTCTTTTGGACACAATGATAAAATCTATTACGTGACATGCTGACACAAGCATCGTCCTCCCCCTAAGCTCCTCCATTAGACGTGTGTGTGTGTGTCCTACCTAGAACAAGGGACAAAGCTGTCAACAGGAGGCTATTTCCAGACACACCTCTTCAGTCTGAGGTCAGTGTGAATGTATTGTAGCGATGCTGCTCTTGGTAAGAATACAATAAGGTAGATGGGGACGGACGGCCGGACGGGACACACCACACTGCAGTGTATGGTGCAGACAGAGAGACAGACACTACAGTGTATGGTGCTTTAGTATATGTCATCTGTAGGAAACCAAGAATCAACAGTATTGTAATTAGTTCTGGTAGAATAACTGAATCAATACTCATTACACAGACCTGGGAAAACATCACCATCATCCCCATAGGGTTTAAGCAGACATGAAAGGAGAGAGAAAGAGAGAGGGGGGGGAGGGAGAGAGAGAGCGAGCGGGGAGAGAGGGGAGAGGTAGAAAGAGAGAGAGAGAGAGATGGGAGCAAGAGAGAGAGGGAAGGGAGCGAGGTAGAGAGAGAGGGAAGGGAGAGAGAGATGGGAGCTAGGTAGAGAGAGAGGGAAGGGAGAGAGAGATGAAGAGAGAGAGAGAGAGAGAAAGAGAGAGAGAGAGAGAGAGAGATGGGAGCTAGGTAGAGAGAGAGGGAAGGGAGGGAGAGAGAGAGATGGAGAGAGAGAGATGGGAGCTAGGTAGAGAGAGAGAGAAGGGAGAGAGAGAGGAAGAGAGAGAGATGGGAGCTAGGTAGAGAGAGAGGGAAGGGAGAGAGAGAGATGGGAGCGAGGTAGAGAGAGAGGGAAGGGAGAGAGAGAGCGAGCGAGCGGGGGAGAGAGGGGAGAGGTAGAAAGAGAGAGAGAGAGAGAGAGAGAGAGAGAGAGAGAGAGAGAGAGAGAGAGAGAGAGAGATGGGAGCAAGAGAGAGAGGGAGGGGAGCGCGGTAGAGAGAGGGGGAAGGGAGAGAGAGTGAGGAAGAGAGAGAGAGAGATGGGAGCTAGGTAGAGAGAGAGGGAAGGGAGAGAGAGAGAGAGATGAAGAGAGAGAGAAAGATGGGAGCTAGGTAGAGAGAGAGAGAATGGAGAGAGAGTGAGGAAGAGAGGGAGAGAGATGGGAGCTAGGTAGAGAGAGAGGGAAGGGAGAAAGAGAGATGGGAGCTAGGTAGAGAGAGAGGGAAGGGAGAGAGAGAGAGAGGAAGGGAGAGAGAGAGATGGGAGCTAGGTAGAGAGAGAGGGAAGGGAGAGAGAGAGGAAGAGAGAGAGAGAGAGAGAGAGAGAGGGAAGGGAGAGAGAGAGAGAGAGGAAGGGAGAGTGTGAGATGGGAGCTAGGTAGAGAGAGAAGGAAGGGAGAGAGAGAGGGGAAGAGAGAGAGAGAGGAAGGGAGAGAGAGAGAGAGAGAGATGGGAGCGAGGTAGAGAGAGGGGAAGAGAGAGAGAGATGGGAGCGAGGTAGAGAGAGGGAAGGGAGAGAGAGAGGAAGAAAGAGAGACAGATGGGAGTTAGGTAGAGAGAGGGGGAAGGGAGAGAGAGAGGAAGAGAGAGAGGGAGAGAGAGAGAGAGAGATGGGAGCTAGGTAGAGAGAGAGGGAAGGGAGAGAGAGAGAGGAAGGGAGAGAGAGATGGGAGCTAGGTAGAGAGAGATTGGAGCTAGGTAGAGCGAGAGAGAAAGGAGAGAGAGAGGAAGAGAGAGAGAGAGAGACGGGAGCTAGGTAGAGAGAGTGGAAGGGAGAGAGAGAGAGAGAGGGAAAGTAGAGGGATGGGAGCTAGGTAGCGAGAGGGGGAAGGGAGAGAGAGAGAGAGATGGGAGCGAGGTAGAGAGAGAGAGGGAAGGAAGAGAGAGAGAGAGCGCGAGAGAGAGATGGGAACTAGGTAGAGAGAGAGAGAGAGAGAGAGAGAGAAGGGAGAGAGAGAGAGGAAGGGAGAGAGAAAGAGGAAGGTAGAGAGATGGGAGCTAGGTAGAGAGAAAGGTAAGGGAGAGAGAGAGGAACCTGAGAGAGAGAGGAAGGGAGAGAGAGAGAGGAAGGGAGAGAGAGAGAGAGAAGGTAGAGAGATGGGAGCTAGGTAGAGAGAGAGGGAAGGGAGAGAGAGAGATGGGAGCTAGGTAGAGAGAGAGGGAAGGGAGAGAGAGAGAGATGGGAGCTAGGTAGAGAGAGAGGGAAGGGAGCGAGGTAGAGAGAGAGGGAAGGGAGAGAGAGAAGGAAGGGAGAGAGAGAGAGAGATTGGAGCTAGGTAGAGAGAGAGGGAAGGGAGAGAGAGAGAGATGGGAGCTAGGTAGAGAGAGAGAGGGAAGGGAGAGAGAGAGAGAGATTGGAGCTAGGTAGAGAGAGAGGGAAGGGAGAGATAGAGAGATGGGAGCTAGGTAGAGAGAGAGAGGGAAGGGAGAGAGAGAGAGAGATGGGAGCTAGGTAGAGAGAGAGATGGGAGCTAGGTAGAGAGAGAGATGGGAGCTAGGTAGAGAGAGGAAGGGAGATATGTATATGTAGGAGAATGAGACATAAGAAGAACATGTAGGCCGATAAGGTATGTGGGTTTGACATCAAGCATGTGGACACCTTTTTCATCATCTTGTGTAAAAATAGGTTTGAGTAGTATATATTGTATCACAACTCCAGTATACAGCCCTGCGTGGGTTGGAATCGTGAGTGGGCATTGCAGTGACTAGATGGTAGTCTATTGTATCTCACCAATCTCCCAAAATAGACCAGAAGTTACATAAAAAGGTTCAAATGTAACTTCTTAGAAAAAAGGTTTCAGAAGCTTTCCTTCGGCTGTCACCATAGGAGAACCTTTTTTGGTTCCAGGTAGAACCCTCTGTGGAAAGGATTCTACATGTAACCCAAAGAGGTTTACCTGTAACTAAAATGGTTCTACCTGGAACCAAAAAGGGTACTTCAAGCGGTTCTCCTATGGGGACAGCATCTGTTTCACTAAGAGTGGATTTCTATCTCTACAGTATGTCCACCATGAGACGACAAAAAGAATCCTGCTCCTAAAAGGTCAATCCTTTGTCAGCTAGCTGTTTGTTTTCATGCCCTTTTCAATGTTCCATCACCAGTGTACAGTAGTGATGTGCGTTTTGCCAAGTATCCCTACATATGTCACACATATAAACCTTTATGAAGGCTTGGTGGTGGAAACTAGCACAGATACAGTAATGTGTGTTATTAGTGACTGAAGGTGTGGTGGTGGAAACTAGCACAGATACAGTATGTGTGTTATTAGTGACTGAAGGTGTGGTGGTGGAAACTAGCACAGATACAGTATGTGTGTTATTAGTGACTGAAGGTGTGGTGGTGGCAACTACATGGTAAATGGTTGATAAAGAGATAATGACTGGGGGAGGAGATGGGGAGAGGGAGAGAGGAGGAGAGAGAAGAGGAGGAGGGGGGAGGGGTAGAGAGAAGAGGAGGAGGGGGAGGAGGGAGGGGGGGGGGGGAGATGACCCTCCCGTGCCTTTTATGAGCATTTGTGTGTGTGTGTGTGTGTGTGTGTGTGTGTGTGTGTGTGTGTGTGTGTGTGTGTGTGTGTGTGTGTGTGTGTGTGTGTGTGTTATAAAGATGGGGTCACAATAGCCCCATAGCTATGATTTAAATTAGACTGTTGGTCCCTGTTATAACCCATCAGTCCCTAGGGGGATATTAACTGATCTTAGTGAGTCACACACACACACTTCATCATCAAAAACTGCTTACACACATATAACTGACATCACAAATGGACATCAACAGACACCCATCTAGCCATACACACACACAGCAGACAGTGATTCATTATGTTGTGTGTAACACCACATCTGCTGACAGGGCCAGACCTCAGCACGAGCCGGAAACAATATGGCCATCACAACCCCATTATACCAGGGGGTCAACCTCCCCCTCACACACACACAAAACCCTGACATGACCTATACACACTCTACATGCCCCCACCCCCGCCGTCCTTGGTCTCTAACAGCCGATGGCGAGGTGTGTGACGTCCCTGAACACTTGCCTGACCCTCACCCCACCTCCGACTCTTAGTCGCCTACATCCAACCCCAACCTTACTGCTAGCACACACCCCAGACAACAGTGGTCTCTCCCCTCTCCCTCTCTCTCTGTCCTGTCTTTCCTTCTCCTGGCTCTTTGGGAGAGGGTTGGCTCATGGCGAAATGTGCATGCATGTGCCTGTGTGTTGCAGTCTGTGGGGTGTGTGTGTGAGTTTGAGCGTGCGTGCGATGTCCCTACCAAGGACCACATATGAGCACAGCAGTGTGGGCCACATGGCTAGACAAAGCCTGGGTGTGGTGGGCAGTTTCATGAGGCCTGACTCTGTGTGTGTGTGTGTGTGTGTGTGTGTGTGTGTGTGTGTGTGTGTGTGTGTGTGTGTGTGTTGTCTCGGAGGACAATAGTGAGCGGGGCTAACAGCTGACTATAGAGGAGACAAATGTACATTTTATTCATCCATTTGGGACACATCTCTACTCACCTCTTCTGTTCCTGGGGAGGTCGCCTACAGAGCAAAGCAGAGGCCTTTTTCCCCAAAAGGAACCACATACACTGAGTATACAAATCATTAAGAACACCTGCTATTTCCATGACATAGATTGACCAGGTGAATCCAGGTGAAACCTATGATCCCGCATTGGATTGTGTCAAGAAATTCAACACTGCTGGGTTTTTCACGCTCAACCATCCAAAGGACATCCGGCCAATTTGACACAACTGCGGGAAGCATTGGAGTCAACATGGGCCAGCATCCCTGTGGAACGCTTTCGACACCTTGTGGAGTCCCTGCCATCTCTCACAGTCTCACGTCAAAATGAGATGTTCAGTCATGTTTCTCAAACGTCATATTTCAAAGTTGTTCCAAACGTCATATTTCAAAGTTGTTCCAAACGTTATATTTTGAAGTGTTTAAGGTTAAGTTTAGGCATTAACTGAATTTTGAAGGTTCGGCATCAACTCTGAATGGTTAAGGAAAGGGTTAAGGTTTGGAATAGGCTTAAAACAAAAGTATAGAAAACAACTCTCTATTGTTGGATTTGAACTTGCAACCGCCATCCCCGTCCTCAACGCACTAACAAAACCGAAACCTACTTGAAGGTAACATCGCTCACTGTTGCCCCTAGTGGGCGTTTTCTACATCATCTCCCAACCTCAGACATGGATGGACATGGAATACTGCCGTGTATCACGGGCCAATAAGAGTCAATGCCCCAATAAATTGAGGGCAAAAGGTAGGAGGGGGTTCAACTCAATATTAGGAAGGTGTTCCTAATGTTTGGTATGCTTACTCAGTGTACAACCACATTCCCAAATTCCCAGTTAATGATATCCCAAATTCCCTCAGCGTCAGGTCGAAACAGCCTGTGGCTAAATGTCTGAAGACAAAATAATGAATAGAATGTGAGAATCATTGTTGGTATCATTCACAGCCGTTATTTAAGCTTGTGGAATTAACCTAGACTTCAATTTATGCATACCTGCCACTTTTCCCAGACATAATACAGATACATGATTACATATACATCATCAAAATGATTGTAATGACATAACTGATCACAACAACACAAAGTGCTGGAGAAACATGAAAGTGATCTATTCCCTCCATTCATCCAGTAGTGTGTGTGTGTGTGTGTGTGTGTGTGTGTGTGTGTGTGTGTGTGTGTGTGTGTGTAGGGGGGTTGTGTGTGTGTGTGTGTGTGTGTGTGTGTGTGTGTGTGTGTGTGTGTGTGTGTGTGTGTGTGTGTGTGTGTGTATGTAGGGGG
The DNA here is from genome assembly GCF_057628025.1 of Oncorhynchus mykiss. NCBI lineage: Eukaryota > Metazoa > Chordata > Actinopteri > Salmoniformes > Salmonidae > Oncorhynchus > Oncorhynchus mykiss. The sequence continues at coordinate 59,172,985 of NC_143039.1, forward strand.
GTTGTATGTGTGTGTGTGTGTGTGTGTGTGTGTGTGTGTGTGTGTGTGTGTGTGTGTGTGTGTGTGTGTGTGTGTGTGTGTGTGTGTGTGTGTGTGTGTAGGGGGGTTGTGTGTGTTATGGAGGGATTATAATTCAGTGTTATTAAGGCACACTTAATGCTGAGACGGGGAGCAGTGTCCTAACACCTACACACACGCTTGCACACACACACACACACTTAACACTGATAGGGAGAGAGCAGAGCTGTCTACAAAGGTAGATAATTAAACCGGGGGGAAATTATAGAATCCTTTTATACATTCTCTTTCTCTCTCATTTTACAATCTCTCCTTCTGTCTGTCTGTCTGTCTGTCTGTCTGTCTGTCTATCTATATATCTCTCCCTCTCTCCCTCCCTCCCTCCCTCCCTCCTTCTCTGTCTGTCTGTCTCTCCCCTCCTCCTGCTCCCTCTGGTTCACCCTGCACACACTGCTCCTTAGCAAATCTCTCTGATTGTAGATTAAATGGGGACTTTTGGGCAGGGTGGAGAGAGCGATGGGGGAGGGAGAGAGGGATGTCAAGGAGAGAGAGGAGAGGAGTGGAGGAGAGAAAAAATGGTTAGAAATACTGATAGAGCAGGCATAATCCTGAAATAAAGATATCCTTCCATGTATTAGTACCATTTGTAACAATAAAGGTGCAATCAGTCACTTTCTCCTACTCAGTAATGTGATTTATCAGTGGAGTCTGGGTGTGCAGATGACAACTAACTGGTAATTTATAGGTTTCATTTAACATTTAGTGTCCCATCCTCCTCACTGGACAATACTACACCCCTGGGCGTAGTATCTCTCTCCCCCTTTCTCTCGACTCTGTCTCTCTCAATCCCCATCTATTTCCCTCTTTCCCATCTCTCTTCTCTCCTTTCTCTCTCAATCCCCCTCTATTTCCCTCTTTTTCTCATCTGTCTCCTCTCATTTCTCTCTCAACCATCTATCTCCTCTCTCAATCACCCTCTATTTCTCATCTCTCCTCTCATTTCTCTCTCAACCATCTATCTCCTCTCTCAATCACCCTCTATTTCTCATCTCTCCTCTCATTTCTCTCAACCATCTATCTCCTCTCTCAATCACCCTCTATTTCTCATCTCTCCTCTTCTCTCTCTGAATGTTTCTCCCCCTCTCCTCTCTCTCTGAATGTTTCTCCCCCTCTCCTCTTCTCTCTCTCTGAATGTTTCTCCCCCTCTCCTCTTCTCTCTCTCTGAGTATTTCTCTCTCATCTCCATCTCCTCTAAGCAGGGATATTTCAGAATGGTGCCAGGGTAGAGGTGTCTTTTTCCTTGGTGATTCATGTTAACAGCTAGTGTGTAAATGGACCTAGAGGAACCATAGACGTACTAGGTAACAGTCATTCTATCCGTCTCTACTACAGGTAACTGAATAAGTAAAGTGATCCTAGAGATCGTCAATGCCTCTCTGGTGACCTGACGACCTTCTGTTCTAAGGCTGGTGTGTGTGTGTGTGTGTGTCGGTCTCATCAAAGCGGATTCTATTGGCTGCCTTTATTGTCCTCTAGGGCTCTAATATGAATAACAAACACACACCTACTGCCTTCTCACTTAATATGCAATTAAACACACACATGGCATGGGCAATTGTCTCTGCATCTAGCCAGGGACCGGGGAGGGGTGTTACCATAGTAACAGGAGCGACAGAAGGACTGTCTTCTGACCCTTATCAAGGAAGAGATTGCTGTTGCGTAAGTGACTTACACTTGTGAAATGACATTTTCTTCGTACTGGACCCCTGTGGGAATTGAACCCACAACCCTGCACTGCAAGTGCCATGCTCTACCAACTGGGCTACACAGGACAGAGCCTTAACTATGTTAATGATGTTGCATTAATGTACACAACTTCATAAATTTACCATCTATAGATTACAATAGGAATACGACATCACTTTAACTAATAAAAGTAACTGTTAGGAACTAAAAGTATTTTTTTCCAGTACCCTCATTGAACTAGATAGCATTCAGTGTCATAAACACTACTCAAGGCCAGGAACTGCATATAACAAAGAGCAAGAGGATCCACCTCTAGCAGCAAGACTATTTCAATCAAGAATCCCCACATTCCCCCTCTCTTTCTGTCTCACTCCTGGGAGGAATTCTGAAGACCAAAAAATAAATCAAATAAAAAGAATGTGGCCATCATAAAATAGAGAAGGTAGAAGGTAGAAGGTAGGTAACCTAGGTAACGACCGAGGATGTTCGCGTTGGAGCCTGAGAGCACATGAGGAGGACGAGGGAAACAGAGGGAGGAAGTCAAACGTACCTCACAAGAAGTAATTCTCATACACACACACACATTCAGCTAGAGAAATGCCACAGCCATTTTCATCTACGTACGCAAACCGAATAAAAAGTGAATAACAATAAACTGAACAAAAACATCCAAAGTACATTTACATCAAAAGCCTTTCCCTCTGTTTCTGGCGACTGAAAGGTCTACCCCTGACCTATGATGCCTTGTCACTGACAATTCCTTCAAAACTCATTGAGAAATGGGAGAGGTTAGCAGGTGATGAAAATACACCGGAAGAGGAGATACGATGTTGACAGCACAGTACAAGTAAAGGACAAAGACAAGTAGGGGAGGAAGAGAGATGAGGAAAAAGAGAAGGAAGATAAGGAGAAAAAAAAGCACTGAGAATAGTGTCTGTTTGATGACATCAGCCACCTACCTGTACCCTGCACACACATATGACGTCACCCGTTTCCCCTGAGGACAGGTTGCATTGTCACGTCTGTGCGTCACTAAAGAGCACTGAGGGCTCTGTCATTAACGCGCCAATTACTAAGCAACCAGTCATCCAGGGAGCACACACACCTGCATTGTGGAGAACCTAAGCGGAATTAATCAACTGCGACCTCAGGGCATTGTGAAGGTTGATGGCAGTCTCATCGGCTGAGAAGTCGGTACCTGCAGTGCCTTCAGAAAGTATTCACACCACTTGACATTATCCACATTTTGTTGCTACAGCCTGAATTGAAAATTGATTCAATTGAGATTGTGTCACTGGTTTACACACAATACCCCATAACGTCAAAGTGGATTCATGTGTTTGTTTTTTTATTAATTCAAAATTTAAAGCTGAAATGTTTTGAGTCAATAAGTATTCAACCCCTTTGTTATGGCAAGCCTAAATAAGCTCAGGAGTAAAAATGTGCTTAAGTCACATAATAAGTTGCATGGACTCACCGTGTGTGCAATAATAGTTCAACATGATTTTTGAATGACTACCTCATCTCTGTACCTCACACATACTATTATCTGTAAGATCCCTCAGTCAAGCAGTGAATTTCTAACAGATTCAACCACAAAGACCAAAGAGGTTTTCCAAAGCCTCGCAAAGGGCACCTATTGGTAGGTGGGTAAAAAAAAAAAAAAAAAACATTGAATATCTGTTGGTTAAAAATATTTTCTTCCATTTCCTTCTTTAATACCCACTGAACACAACCTCTTATAATGTAATGTCCATAGTGATTGACCTTTGGGTGAAAGAATGGGACATTGAGGCCTTTACCACTTATACATGTTATAAATCAAGTTCCTGCTTATGAATTGTAGTCTACAAGGCGCTAACATGGGAGTAAATACCACACTAATCTTCCAATCACAATACCATTTATTTGCAATATAAAACAAAAAGCAAAACAAACAAGATTCAATCAAAACACAAAATGTGTGTTGTAAACCTCTGATCTAGTTTGTTGATCATGTACAAGATACATTTAGATACTTGAGCTTGATACAAAACAGAGTCCCAGTCCAGATCTTCAGTGTTGTACAATGATCTTTAGTCTTTACAAAAAAGGTTCTGTATAAGTAGAAACATTATATACATGTTCTAGGTGGGATCTCACACAGCAGGAGGAAACAGTAAGCCAGATATCACATTCTGAGTAAATGACATTTCCAGTACAACAAAAAGATAGTCAAAAAGGCAATAGGTTCTTGGCTGCCAGTTCTTACTATCCAATCCTCAGCTCATTTGTGATGATTTTTTTTTTTTTTTGTCCACAATATTTTGTACTCTTCCATGGAAAATTCCTGCCACATTACTCTCCACACATCAAATAATTTCTCCTCCAACTACATCTACAGCTGTCTCATTATCTCAGACTAGGTGATTTCTCAATGTCAACAACCCACTTTCCCATTAATAAACCCTGAATATGAATACACGTCATCTGGCTGACTCATCGATCCTGCCCTGTGAAACCTCACTGTGGCTTTGAGTAGGGGGTTAGGGGTCAGGGTTAAAGTTCTGGGGTCACTATGATGGGGGGTCATCTCCATGGATAGCTTTGTACTTGGTCATCTCCTCTGGAAAAACCTTGCCCAGCTCAGAGATCAGCAGGCTCTTAAACTTCTGCAACCAGAGACAGAACAGAGGGGTCAGAGTTTGAAGCTAAAGTTTATTTACTGTTATTTAGTAAGAACCATTATGGCCTTAATGGTAATAAGACAATATAAGAGGATTATATATTCTTATGACAAGTCTTACAATCCATTATAATCCTAAGGCATTATACCAACAGACTGAGTAAAGTGTAACCATGACTACTTTCCATTAAGTAACTTCTTGAATCTATTTCCATGTCTTTATTAGGCTTGAATCTACTCCCACTTACCGTCATGGTGTCAATCTTGCCTTTAACCTGCTCGTTCTTGGCCAGGGCCCTTTCCAGACACTCCTTAGTGTACAGCTGGGGGTTACGACCCTGGTCTATGTATCTGACAACATAACATTACAAAACATTACATTGGTTTAGTTAGGCTGAGGGTTTGTGGCCAAGTGGAAGTCTGAGGGTGAGAAAGGGCTGGTATAAGGGTGACTTTCCTTCTATTAAGCTCACCACAGTCTTGAGTAGCCATCGTTACAAATCTCATCTCGTTGACTCGACTATTTGAATGGGAGCGCTGGCATCCAACACTCGCATTTGACTGGCTCTGCAAATAAATTACTACTCAGTTTCCCCTCAAGAGAGGCAATTCCTTGTTTTGTCTGTGTCCCTTTTCCTACCCTGTCAGACAAAGTCTTATAGCTTATGCACCATTTGTTGAGTATCGTATGAATGCATGCTCGCCTGATGCAAGCCAGATTTATTTTCAGAAACAATCTGTTTCCTGCTCCAGTGTCACCCATACAAACTATGTGATTGGTTTGAAATGGCGCATAACTAGTTTCCATCTCGACTCCACCGTACTCTCCACCCATTTTTATCTTATTCATGAGGTGAACTTTCCCAGGCTTTCAAAAGTTACATGAGAAGCCTGGGCTTCCAAGGCTCACAAACTAGAGCTAGAAATGGCAGGTGTATGTACAAGTTGGTAGGTACATCTACTCACTCAAATGCCTCGAGAGGAACGTTGATCTCGTGTAGCTGCTGGCGACATTTCTCAATGTCCTGCAGTCCCGTGATCATGTAGTTTCTGAAAGGCACAGAATCAAGGAGAGACATTTCAACAACTAACGTTAGCAGGCAAAATCTACAACTACCATACAACTAACTACCTCAACATTACTGATAGTCAGCAATTAAATCAGGTCATTAATATATGTTAAATATGTTATACCATTCTGTGTGTCTATAACATTTATTGACTGTACTAGCTAGCTAGCTCGCTATGTGGAAGCTAGTTAGCATTGACTAACCAGTTTGCCTTTTTTACACAACTGTGGTGTATTGATTTTTTATTTTTTATTTATTTTACCTTTATTTAACCAGGCAAGTCAGTTAAGAACAAATTCTTATTTTCAATGACGGCCTGGGAACAGTGGGTTAACTGCCTGTTCAGGGTTCAGGCTACCCTGCCGCCCCGTGTATTGATAACGGGGAGTTGGCAGTCACATATTTAAGTGGCTAGCTATGATGGCTAGTAATACTAGAAACACCTAGCTAGCTAGCCAACTGGCAAAACTTACAGTTTTTGGTTGAGTCCTGTTTGACTGCTAGGTTGGAAGTCGCTAACGATGATTCCCATTTGTCGAATATTTTCAACAAACTTTTCGAGATGCTCCTCGAGGTTATCGAATTTCTCAGCCATGTCTCAAACCAAATGTCTTATCTATGTCTTCAGTTCTCATAAACATGAAATGTAAAAAGACAAACAAAGCCTTTTATCAATTCATCACAATTTCAGTCCCTATCCAGACTCCCATAGTGCTGCACTGCTTTTTCGAAGGGTAAGAACCAATCATTGGCGAATGTGTAGTTGCCGTAGCGACAGCTTGCCGTATGCAGCTCCAGATTGCTGCAAAGCGTCGTGCTCTGAAATAGTCAGAGACACATTGTTGCAACTTGCTATTTGTACAAGGTCTTATTACTCGTAACATTGATTGTTACAATGTATCATCATCACTATGCATTTTTAATACAGGTAATTTGAAGGTATGTGTTTATATTTGATGGACAGTGTTTTATAAATGTTTTCAATTCATAAAAGCAGTGCAATAAAGTAATAAAACATACAAAATATAGTAAAATACTTTGTAGGCTACTTAGGACAGCTGGTTGAATGGCACTTTGTGATATAATAACCTTACCCTAGTGTCCCACTTCACCTCACACTTGTTATGAATTCATCAATAAGACTTTGTAGAAGCTTGTAGATAACGATCCGATAACAAACTTGTTTTTAACAAATATGTGACAATAACCTTTTTACAAAACCCTCTCCATGCCTTTGGAAAATTGATTTGGGGACCTTCCAGGCTCTTGGTGAAAATCTAACTAAAGGAGTCTGCACAACTTTTACTTGATCCTGAAACACCTCTACTTTCCCAAAATTCTGCCCCCTTTCATGAATGTAGCCTCTTTTCTATCCCCCTTTATTGAACATCATGTGCTTCCTTTCTTTCCTATCTTATTATTTCCCTCTAATTCCTTCCACCGTCATCCTATGCTGTTTATTTGCTATATAGCAAATAACTTGATTCAGAGATGTTATGAACAACTAAAACAACACATGTCAATGTATTATAACAACATCTAATGAAGGAAAATACATTTGCATTGATTAAAGGTTCATTTTGTGCATTTTTATAGCTGAAAAGGTCCCTGTCCCACTATTCAAACACCATTCAGGGGAAGTGGAACAGTGCTATAAATCTGATTTCATAAAATATAACAACTGTTTACATGACTAGTTATTATATTTTAAAACACTACCAATAACTACTAATTTTAACACCAAAAGCAAGATTGTTGAATTATAACTGATAGAATGAAAGCTTTATTTTTACGGTCAGAGGGTAGTGCGTACATCCCCGGGACCGAGTTCCCAGCCATCCAGGACCTCTATCCCAGGTTGTGTCAGAGGAAGGTCCTAAAAATTGTCGGACTCCAGCCACCCAAGCCATAGACTGTTCTCTCTGCTAACGCACATGCAAGCCGTACCAATGCACCAAGTCTGAAACCAACAGGACCCTGAACAGCTTCTACGCCCAAGCCATTAGACTGCTAAATAGTTAGTTAAATAGTTAAGCAATAGCTACCCTGACTATCTGCATTGACACTTGTTGCACTAACACTTTAGACAGATCACATATGCTGATGCTACTGTTTATTATCTATCCTGTTGCCTAGGTTTGTGTCAAGAACTGCAACACTGCTGGATTTTTCACACTCAACAATTTCCCTTGTGTATCAAGAATGGTCCACCACCCAAAGGACCACCAGCCGACTTGATACAACTGTGGGAAGCATTGGAGTCAACATGGGCCAGCATCCCTGTGGAATATTTTCAACACCTTATAGAGTCCATGTCCCAATGATTTGAGGCTGTTCTGAGGGAGGGCAACTCAATGCTAGGAAGGTGTTCTTAATGTTTTGTACACATACTGTATGCCCAACATATTAGCCCAACACATGATACATTTCTGAAATCCTCAGAAGTTTCCTAATCATACAACATTGAATTGAATTGTCATTGAGGTACAATTAGGACTTTAACAATGTTGTCCCAATTTATCTAACCTGCTGTCCCAGTCTACCAAATGTAAACTGAACAAATGGTTTAGACTCAGTTGAGGATTTCAGACATGTCAATGTATCATGTGTTGGGCTAATACTGTATGTTGGATATATGTCGAAAGAGGTTACAGAAAAAGGAGATGCAAAAAGTGTCCCCGTTTTTCTGAATTCACCCGACATACACTACCGGTCCAAAGTTTAAGAACACCTACTCATTCAAGCATTTTTCTTTATTTTTACTATTTTCTACATTGTAGAATAATAGTGAATACATCAAAACTATGAAAAAACACGTATGGAATCATGTCGTAACCATGATGACTGCTTTGCACACTCTTGGCATTCTCTCAACCAGATTCACCTGGAATGCTTTTCCAACAGCCTTGAAGGAGTTCCCTAATATGCTGGGCACTTGTTGGCTGCTTTTCCTTCACTCTGCGCTCCAACTAATCCCAAGCCATCTCAAATGTCCACTGGTCTAATGTCCATTGCTCGTGTTTCTTGGCCGAAGCAAGTCTCTTCTTATTATTGGCGTCATTTAGTTGTTGTTTCTTTGTAGTAATTGGACCATGAAGACCTGATTCACAATCTTCTCTGAACAGTTTATGTTGAGATGTGTCTGTTACTTGAACTCTGTGAAGCATTTATTTGGGCTGCAATTTCTGAGGCTGGTAACTCTAATGAATGTATCCTCTGCAGCAGAGGTAACTCTGGGTCTTTCATTCCTGTGGCAGTCTTCATGAGAGCCAGTTTTATCATAGCGCTTGATGGTTTTTGGACAGCACTTGAAGAAACTGTCAAAGTTCTTGAAATTGTCCGTATTGAATGACCTTGATGTCTTAAAGTAACGGACTGTTTTTTCTCATTGCTTATTTGAGCTGTTCTTGCCATAATATGGACTTGGTCTTTTACCAAATAGGGCTATATTCTGTATACCCTCCTACCTTGTCACAACACCTGATTGGCTCAAATGCATTAAGAAGGAAAGAAATTCCACAGATGAACTTTTAAGAAGGCACACCTGTTCTTTTAAATGTATCCTCATGAAGTTGGTTGAGAGAATGCCAAGAGTGTGCAAAGCTGTCATCAAGGCAAAGGGTGGCTATTTGAAGAATCTCTTTTTTAAAAACACTTTTTGGGTTACTACATGATTCCAAATGTGTTATTTCATAGTTTTGATGTTTTCACTATTATTACAATGTAGAAAATAGTACAAATAAAGAAAAAACATAAAATGAGCAGGTGATTAAAAACTTTTGACTGGTACTATATATATCCATTGATTCTTGAAGAATATAACTTATAAATAAATGCCTCGTGAATTTAGTCACACTCCATGAGAACCCAAAATATAAGCTTGTATCTCCAATAATTTTAAACATCATAACTGTAAACAAACACGGTTTAACCTCATAACATGGTTAAAACAATACTTTATATATCATGGATGGTCAGTCCTTGCATCCATAGCTCTGTCTATTAATCTGAGAGTGGTTTCATTTTTCCAGACCCATCCCTCAGCTTTTAACCAAAACAGAGGCGGGGCAACCGTTTTGTTATTGTTTCTTCTGTGGATTTAAACAGCTGCATATTATCACGATATCAAAGTGTCACCAACAAAAAGGTAAACAATAGGCCTACAGCAAATTCAGCATACAGCATTTATTTTTCACATGTAAATAGCACTTTTCAGTGGTGCTCAAAGCATGCCATTCTATGAGCGCAGCATTTATTAATGAGCCCAATCAGTCCTCCATGACAACAAAATCATAAACAACAGAGTAGGGCTGGCTAATAAGTCCTTAGTTTTGGAGTTATGCTCAGGTAGAACAATTTGGGTAATCTATACTTCCATATTTCCAGGTCCTATTCTTGAAGATCAAGGGGTATAATATTTACTGGAATGACTGGAATCTGATAGACCTTGGTTTTTAATATAAAGATATAATTTAATCGTATGTATATGTAGTAGAAAGTGATGGGTTAGAAGAAGCCTACATAACCAACCCATAAAGTCAAATGTAATATCCATATATGACCAGCTATGTAAACTTTAACATTGATTTATCCTGCAGTAGATGTAGTTCAATTGGTAACATACCTTTTTGTCTTCTTTTAATGCCTCATAAGGGGAAAGTAATCTAAAAGTAATGGAATGTAATCAGATTACGTTGCTGAGTTTGGGTAATCCAAAAGTTACGTGACTGATTACAATTTTGGACAGGTAACTAGTAACTGTAAAATATTACATTTAGAAAGTAACCTACCAAACCCTACTGTTAGTATACCTGTTGTTTACGAAGCAATGGCAAATAACATTTTAATTGATTCACCAACAGCCCAATAACATTTATTGTGATTGGGTTGCAAAATCAACACAGAACAGTACCCTCAAACACAAATGTACCACAACACCTGATGTCCCACTAATGCTGACATCACCCTACTTTCTGACTTGACTGGAATTGAAGGGAATTGAACCCCACCCTGAGACATATAGGCCTGCAAAGGGGAGATCTATAGGGGAGTGGGGAAAACGACCTTATGTATCGGCTGATAGGATGACATTGGCTAAAAAGCCCAGCCCACTTTCACGCTCTCCTCTTCCGTCCACATCTATCGCTCTCACTCCAGTCCACAGCATTATCCATTCCAACAAGGTAGAGCGGCCAAAGCCAACCCACGTCTGGCCGGTCGTTCCGTTCCGCTACTGCTACATGTGTGTGAGCGCAGCGAGCTAACGAGGATTGTGTGAGTCCTCGCCAAGGATTAGTGGAGTTGGTTTGTCCTCAGTAGATAGTGTCGCGGCAGCTGCAGTTACATCAAAGGCTTTAGCTCGCTCTTCCAGGTCACATCAACGCGAACGTTGCTGGATAGTAACCGTTTGATATCCCTCTCTACTGTAATAGCTGCTGCAGATTCGCCTTTTCGTCGCAAAGGCTACATTTTCCCGAACGGGCTTATAAATGGTAAGTCGAAGTGTAGGCTATATTAAAATAGAGAAGCTGGTGTTCTATGTGTTAACTATATTCGTTTCTAACATACATAATAGTGTATAGGCTTATTTCAAAGCAGCTATCTATTCGGTGCGCTTTGTAGCCTTTTGGATAATAGCAGAGATATTAAGCAGCCATTGCAACTAGGAATGCAGTCAATAGCCACAACACAGTCAGTCCACTAGGCTACTATTGAATATGATTATTTTTTACATTCAGTGGCAGATTTATTAGACTGCAAATCGATTAGACAGCAGTTCATCAATGTATTCATGGCTTGTGTGTTTTTTCAGTCGGACCTCATCGGAATGATGCACTGAAGAAAGACTAGGCTACATGCAAGCGTCTGTCCAGAGGCTGCAGTATAGCTGAGCGATTGCGGCACACTGTTGACGTTTTTTTACGGTTCCACAGTCTAACATCAGTGGTTGTCTGTAAAGGGAGAATCGTGAATTTCGATCGCCCTGCGCTCGGCGAAAACATAATGGCCACTCTACTGCGGAAAATCGGTCTGATTCGTCTTCACGACCGGGACACAGAGGACCCCAAGCATCACCAGGGCTCACTAAAGGGAACCAAGGGGAACACGAAGAACACTAAGCAGCACTGTCAGACCACCAACGAGACGAACAACATCCTCAGCACCCCCGAGATCAAAGCGAAGAAGCTGGACCAGCACAACAGCAATGACAAACCGTCCGTAAAGGATAAGCAACAGGGCAAGGACGCCAATGAGAAACAGCAGATGGGAGGCGGAGGAGGAGGTGGGATCGGGGTTGGAAAATCAGCGACCAGTGCCTCAATACCACCACTAGCCCCTCACCGGCAGCACTGCACCCAAGTCCGGACGAGGAGACTTATGAAGGAACTCCAGGAGATCCGGCGGTTGGGAGACAACTTTATAACGGTCGAGCTGGTCGACGACAATCTATTTGACTGGAACGTCAAGCTCCACCAGGTGGACAAAGACTCGGCGCTGTGGCAGGACATGAAAGAAACAAACACCGAGTTCATTCTGCTGAATGTCTCTTTCCCCGACAATTTCCCCTTCTCTCCGCCATTCATGCGGGTGCTCACCCCCCGGTTGGAAAACGGGTACGTTCTGGACGGTGGAGCGATATGTATGGAGTTGTTAACCCCCCGCGGATGGTCCAGCGCCTACACAGTGGAAGCCGTGATGAGACAATTTGCTGCAAGTCTGGTAAAAGGACAGGTGAGGATATTTGTTTTATTAATGCATTCTTCCCGTGTGTGTTTTGAAACATTAGACGCTGCAGACGCTGAATATTTAGTGTTGAATGTTCATACCTGACACTCATGCAACATGCATAATGTTAATTTAGTGAATCCATACTGCATAAAACCTGTCAATACGAAGTAGTTGTAGCTAGGTCACCCATGATACAAGTCAGTATTCGACGTCCATCCATGTCTGAGCACTGTAACTTTCAAGTAGGTTTCTATTTTTCTACTGCATTGTGGACATGGATGGGCAAAAAAACCTGCCTCTGATTCCAAAGGTTGCAACTTGGAATCCAGTAATAGAAAGTTTTTTTTTAGATTTTTGTTTGAACCCTATCCCAAACGTCAGCCTGTACTTTAGGATTTCGGAGTTAATGCCTTAACTTGACCTTAAAACTTTGAAATTTGATGCTTGAGAAACTTGGATGAACGTCTAATTCTGTCATGAGACTGTGAGAGTTAGTTGCAGCTTGCCATTGCTCATATCTGCCAAACTGAGCAGAATCAGAATGGTGTTTTACTGTGATACAGATCTCATTTAGTGAGACCTAAATCTCTCACCCAGCTCTGAGAGGGAGAAAGAGAGAGGCAGGAATCCATCTCCCCATCTTAGACGTGATTAATCTTTAGCTGTGACATTACAGCCGCCATTTCGCTGCTGTGCTCTGAATGTTCTCTACTCTGTGTGAGATGTATATTCCTCCTCCTATCTCCTGATTGGAATGCATCATCTTTTATCACCTCCAGAAATCCTCACCATTAAGGGGGGGAAAAATGTCTATCATAGAAATGACAAGGTCACTCCAGATCATCTAATTATTGGCCAGATATAGAATACATGTGCATGGGGGTTTCATTTCCTCAAGCCTACAGGAATGATTTGAAATCATATATGTAAAAAATGTAATAAAAAATGTCATTAAACTACTGCAGGTAGCCTATGAAGTCATTGGAACCACATTGACCAAGCATCATCCAGTCAGTCAGTAGCTTGTCTCTCCTCTGTGCTCTCGCCTGTCCTGTCCTCTTTGACAGAGACAGACTGAGCAGAACTTATGTAAATCAGACACTGCTACATGCTCACCCCCTCTGTCATCAAATATGATCATTTCCCTATAATTTATCATGTTTGTTGACCTGATCCTATTCAATCAGTATGCTGATGCATGAAATACACCACATGAACAAGTAGAGCATTTCATGCATTTGAACGTTATTGCTTGTCATTCCTTGAATCTAGCTGCTTTGGCTGACGGTTCGGGTTTGCCCGTCACATGTGACGTCATTGTTATGACAGCGTTATGACAGGAGGAATTTATGTAAGCATGTCACCAGATTTCCCTCCAGTGACCTAAGAGTGGTAGTTTTTCCCTTTTCCCTTTGATGATGTAACGGAATTTCAGTTGAATTCCAGTTGACATTGGGTCACGCAGGTGTTATTATAGGTCTATTGAATGTATGAATTATTAGAGAGGAAGAAAAATATGCTTAGACTAATGGACAATGTCAAGCAAAGGTATGTGTGGTGGTTCTGTTTTCAATATTATGCATTGATATCGTGCATATCACTTCAAATAATTCAGGTACATTGACACATAAGATGTGGTCACAATCGTAAATGCATGGGCAATGTAAGGAAAAACACCCAAAGGATCCATAGCAAAGATATCAATAATATAGATTGGCGATGTACACGTCATCTCAAGTATTTCATTTACACTTAATACATGTATAATGTATTACGAGCCAATTAGATCCTAATGATGCATTGTGAGCAGAAGCAGCTGTGAACGTAGTGGTTCTCATTTCCATCCCACTGGTTGAGGCCTTAAAATTGCACACACGCGCACGCACGCACACACACACACACACACACACACACACACACACACATTCAGTATTCAGAGTACACCATTTTCTTTTTTCTTTTTTTTTCAGTATCAGTCAAGACAGAACATCACAAGGTTCTAGAAATGACTCATGAGAGTGAAGACCTTTTGTCATGTCATTATCTGGATTAGTCGGTTGGTTTTTCCATCTTATCTCTCTGATTACACTCTGGTGGGGAGATAGTAAGAGAGAGAGAGAGAGAGAGAATGAGAGAGAGAGAGAGAGAGAGAGAGAATGAGAGAGAGAGCGAGAGAGAGAGAATGAGAGAGAGAGAGAGAGAGAGAGAAGGAGAGAGAGAGCGAGAGAGAGAGAATGAGAGAGAGAGAGAGAGAATGAGAGAGAGAGAGGGAGAGAGAGAGAGAGAGAGAGAGAATGAGAGAGGGAGAGGGAGAGAGAGAGAGAGAGAGAGAATGAGAGAGAGAGAGTGAGAATGAGAGAGAGCGAGAGAGAGAGAGAGAAGCTCTGCAGTCAGTATACACTAATTAACTTCCCAGTGCCTTCCTCCTCCAGTTTGCTAATGAAAACAATATTGATTAATTATGCAAGTGTGTGCGTGTGCATCTCTGTATGTGTGTTTCCTGATTTCCCATGTGATTGGTTTGCCACATCCTGAATGTGAAACTAACACAAAGTAATTCCTCCTGTAGTGCCACTAGTACTGTGTTTCCACTAAGATAGAAATGATCACCTCCAATAACAACCATCTCCTGAATGGGACGATGATGTAATTACTCAGTTGAAAGACAATAGATTCCTACGGTTTCCACATGGATGTGTACTAGACCCCAGGGTAGCAGAAGAAGACTTTAGGTTTTCAGATTGAAGACCAATTAAAAAGGTGCTGGTTCTTTAATTTGACAGTACCAGAGTTCATATCTTAGAGAGAATATTCTATAAGTGGTACTCAAGCTGTAGAACATGCGAGCTGCACCGCTCCAATTCAAGCACTGAATGGTTTTTAGAAGTGGTTTGACCGTTTGTGATTATCAGCATTATCAAATCAAATACATTTTCATTTGTCTGACAGGTGTAGTAGACCTTACAGTGAAATGCTTACTTACAAGCTCTTAACCAAAAATGCAATTTTAAGAAAAGACCCCCAAAAAAGTAAGAGATAAGAATAACAAATAATTAAAGAGCAGTAAATAACAATAGTGGGGCTATATACAGGGGGTGCCGGTGTCGAGGTAATTAAGGTAATATGTACATGTAGGTAGAGTTCTTAAAGTGACTATGCATAGATAATAACAGAGAGTAGCAGCAGCGTAGAAGAGGGGCATTGCAAATAGTCTGGGTGGCCATTTGACTAGGTGTTCAGGAGTCTTATGGCTTGGGGGTAGGAACAGTTTAGAAGCCTCTTGGACCTAGACTTGGTGCTCCAGTACCTCTTGCCGTGCAGTAGAAGAGAGGACAGTCTATGATTAGGGTGGCTGGAGTCTTTGACAATTTTTACGGCCTTCCTCTGACACCGCCTGGTATAGAGGTCCTGGATGGCAGGAAGCTTGGCCCCGGTGATGTACTGTGCAGTACGCACTACCCTCTGTAGTAGAGGTCGATCGATCATGATTTTTCAACACCTATACCGATTATTGGAGGACCAAAAAAAGCCGATACCGGTTAATCGGGCCGATTTTTATAAATATTTGAAATAATGACAATTAAAACAATACTGAATGAACACTTTTATTTTAACTTAATATAATACATAAATAAAAATCAATTTAGTCTCAAGTAAATAAAGAAACATGTTCAATTTGGTTTAAATAATGCAAAAACACAGTGTTGGAGAAGAAAGTAAAAGTGCAATATGTGCCATGTAAAAAAGCTAACGTTTAAGTTCCTTGCTCAGAACATGAGAACATATGAAAGCTGGTGGTTCCTTTTAACATGAGTCTTCAATATTCCCAGGTAAGAAGTTTTAGGTTGTTGTTATTATAGGAATTATAGGACTATTTCTCTCTATACCATTTGTATTTCATATACCTTTGACTATTGGATGTTCTTATAGGTACTATAGTATTGCCAGCCTAATATCGGGAGTTGATAGGCTTGAAGTCATAAACAGCGCTGTGCTTCAAGCATTGCTAAGAGCTGCTGGCAAACGCAGGAAAGTGGTGTTTGAATGAATGCTTACGAGCCTGCTGCTGCCTACCACCGCTCAGTCAGACTGCTCTATCAAATATCAAATCATAGACTTAATTATAATATAGTAAACACACAGAAATACGAGCCGTAGGTCATTAATATGGTCAAATCTGGAAACGATCATTACGAAAACAAAACGTTTATTCTTTCAGTGAAATACGGAACCATTCCATATTTTATCGAACGGGTGGCAACCCTAAGTCTATAAATTGCTGTTACATTGCACAACCTTCAATGTTATGTCATAATTATGTACAATTCTGGTAAATTAATTCCGGTCTTTGTTAGGAAGAAATGGTCTTCTCACAGTTCGCAACGAGCCAGGCGGCCCAAACTGCTGCATATACCCTGACTCTGCATGCACTGAACGCAAGAGAAGTGACACAATTTCAGGCACAGCATTGATTATATGCAAAGCAGGACAAGCTAGTTAAACGAGTAATATCATCAACCATGTGTAGTTAACTAGTGATTATGTTAAGATTGATTGTTTTTTATAAGATAAGTTTAATGCTAACTAACAACTTACCTTGGCTCCTTGCTGCACTCGCATAACAGGTGGTCAGCCTGCCACGCATTCTTTTCGTGGATTGCAATGTAATTGGCCATAATCGGCATACAAAAATGCAGATTACCGATTGTTATGAAAACTTGAAATTGGCCCTTGTGGTAGGAGGCCGAGCTGTTGCCATACCAGGCAGTCATACAACCAGTCAGGATGCTCTTGATGGTGCAGCTGTAAAACCTTTTGAGGATCTGAGGACCCATGCCAAATCTTTCCAGTCTCCTCTCAACCTGCTCCACTACAGCCCTGTCGATGAGAATGGGGGCGTGCTCGGTCCTCCTTTTCCTGTAGTCCACAATCATCTTCTTTGTCTTGATCACGTTGAGGGAGAGGTTGTTGTCCTGGCACCCTACAGCCAGGTCTCTGACCTCCTCCCTATAGGCTGTCTCATCGTTGTCATCAGCAAACTGAATGATGGTGTTGGAGTCGTGCCTGCCAGTGCAGTCATGAGTGAACAGGGAGTACAGGAGGGGACTGAGCACGCACCCCTGAGGGGCCCCCGTGTTAAGGATCAGCGTGGCAGATGTGTTGTTACCTACCCTTATTACCTGGGAGCAGCCTGTCAGGAAGTCCAGGATCCAGTTGCAGAGGGATGTGTTTAGTCCCAGGGTCCTTAGATTAGTGATGAGCTTTGAGGTCACTATGGTGTTGAATGCTGAGATGTAGTCAATGAATAGCATTCTCAAATAGGTGTTCCTTTTGTCCAGGTGTGAAAGGGAAGTGTGGAGTGCAATAGAGATTTCTTCAGCTGTGGATCTTTTATTTTGTATTTTTTTATTTCATCTTTTTTTAACCAGGTAGGCCAGTTGAGAACAAGTTGTCATTTACAACTGCGACCTGGCCAAGTTAAAGCAGTGCGACAGAAACAACAACACAGAGTTACACATAAACAAATGTACAGTCAACACAATAGAAAAATGTACAGTGTGTGCAAATGTAGAAGAGTAGGGAGGTAAGGCAATAAATAGGCCATGGAGGTGAAATAATTACAATTTAGCATTAACACTGGAGTGATAGATGTGCAGATTATGATGTGCAAGTAGAGAATAGAGATACTGGGGTGCAAAAGAGCAAGAGGATAAGTAATAATATGAAGATGAGGTAGTTGGGTGTGCTATTTACAGATGGGCTGTGTACAGGTACAGTGATCTGTGAGCTGCTCTGACAGTTGAAGCTTAAAGTTAGAGAGGGAGATATAACTCCAGCTTCAGTGATTTTTGCAATTCATTCCAGTCATTGGCAGCAGAGAACTGGAAGGAAAGGCGGGAAAAGGAAGTGTTGGCTTTGGGGGTGACCAGTGAAATATACCTGCTGGAGCTTGTGCTACGGGTGGGTGTTGCTATGGTGACCAGTAAGCTGAGATAAGGCGGGGCTTTACTTAGCATAGACTTATAGATGACCTGGAGCCAGTGGGTTTGGCGAGGAATATGTAGTGAGGGCCAGCCAACGAGAGCATACAGGTCGCAGTGGTGGGTAGTGTATGGGGCTTTGGTGACAAAACGGATGACACTATGATAGACTACATCCAGTTTGCTGAGTAGAGTGTTGGAGGCTATTTTGTAAATGACATCACTGAAGTCCAGGATCGGTAGGATGGTCAGTTTTACGAGGGTATGTTTGGCAGCATGAGTGATGGAGGCTTTGTTGCAAAATATGAAGCTGATTCTAGATTTAATTTTGGATTGGAGATGCTTAATGTGAGTCTACAAGGAGAGTTTACAGTATAACCAGACACCTAGGTATTTGTAGTTGTCCACATATTCTAAGTCAGAACTGTCCAGAGTAGTGATGCTAGATGGACGGGCAGGTGCGGGCAGCAATCGGTTGAAGAGCATGCACTTAGTTGTACTTGCATTTAAAATCAGTTGGAAGGAGTGTTGTATGGCATTGAAGCTCATTTGGAGGTTTGTTAGCACAGTGTCCAAAGAAGGGCCAGATGTATGCAGAATGGTGTTGTGTGCGTAGAGGTGGATCAGAGAATCATCAGCAGCAAGAGCGACATCATTGCTATATACAGATCTGTTGGTGCGGTATGCAAATTGAAGTGAGTCTAGGGTTTCTGGGATAATGATGTTGATGTGAGCCATGACCAGCCTTTCAAAGCATTTCATGGCTACAGACGTGAGTGCTACGGGTCGGTAGTCATTTAGACAGGTTACCTTAGTGTTCTTGGGCACAGGGACTATGGTGGTCTGCTTGAAACATGTTGGTATTACAGATTCAGAAAATGTCAGTGAAGACACTTGCCAGTTAGTCAGCGCATGCTCGGAGTACACGTTATCACACATTATCACAGCTATTTAGGTCAGTGGTCATGATGGCCATGAACATAACCACGTCCAGAGAGGACCTTTGTTGAATAAAGACCAAATTCACTCTCAAATGTTTTGCTTTTCTACACTTCATCTTTTACCAGGAAGAGATTATTAAAAGTCTAGAAACCATTCACCCTTTATATTCAGTACCAGTCAAAAGTTTGGACACACCCACTCATTTTTTTATTTTTACCATTTTCTACATTGTAGAATAATAGTCAAGACATCAAAACTATTAAATTACACATACGGAATCATGTAGTAACCAATTTTTTTTTAATCAAATCAAAATATATTTTAGATTCAAAGTTACCACCTTGCTTGAAGAGAGATTTGCACACTCTTGGCATTATCTCACCAAGCTTCATGAGGTAGTCACCTGGAATGCATTTAAATTCACAGGTGTGCATTGTTAAAAGTTAATTTGTGGAATTTCTTTCCTTCTTAATGCATTTGAGCAAATAATTTGTATTGTGACAAGATAGGGGTAGTATACAGAATATAGCGCTATTTGGTAAAAGACCAAGTCCATATTATGGCAAGAACGGCTCAAATAAGCAAAGAGAAACAACAGTCCATCATTACTTTAAGACATGAAGGTCAGTCAATTTCAAGTGCAGTCGCAACAACCATCAAGCGCTATGATGAAACTGTCTCTCACGAGGACCGCCACAGGAAAGGAAGACCCAGACTTACCTCTGCTGCAGAGGATAAATTAATTAGAGTTAACTGCACTTCAGATTGCAGCGCAAATAAATGTTTCACAGAGTTCAAGTAACAGACACATCTCAACATCAAGTGTTCAGAGGAGACCGCGCGAATCAGGCCTTCATGGTCAAATTGTTGCAAAGAAACCACTACTAAAGGACACCAATAATATGAAGAAACGTTCTTGGGACAAGAAACAATGAAGCATGGAGGAGGTGGATGTGATGGTGTGGGCGTGCTTTGCTGTTGACACTGTCTGTGATTTATTTAGAATTCAAGGCACACTTAACCAGCATGGCTACCACAATATTTGGCTGCGATACGCCATCCCATCTGGTTTGGGCTTAGTGGGACTATCATTTGTTTTTCAACGGGAAAATGACCAAACACACCTCCAGACTGTGTAAGAGCTATTTGACCAAGAAGGAGAGTGATGGTGTGCTGTATCAGATGACCTGGCCTCCACAATCCCCCGACATCAACCCAATTGAGATGGTTTGGGATGAGTTGGACCGCAGACTGAAGGAAAAGCAGCCAACAAGTGCTCAGCATATGTGGGAACTCCTTCAAGACTGTTGGAAAAGCATTCCAGGTGAAGCTGGTTGAGATAATGCTGTTTTGGTTACTACATGATTCCATATGTGTTATTTCATAGTTTTGATGTCTTCACTGTTATTCTACAAAGTAGATAAGTCAAAATAAAGAAAAACCATTGAATGAGTAGGTGTGTCCAAACTTTTGACTGGTGCTGTATCTACTTGCGTGTTACACACAGTCAGACATCACTAAATCCACAACTATTTGCATATTACACATGAATTTCCACAGTCAACAAGTCTTCAGTGATGTGTTGACAATATCCCCAGCTCTCCAGTACCATAGCATGTTTCTCTAGCTTGATCCGATTCTCTGGCACATGCAGCTAGGCGTTACGCAATAATCCCAAGCCCAAAGCCTCTTACCAAGATACACTGGGGCCCTGATCGGAGTGCCCGCCGCCCAGCCCATTGATCTCCATTCACAAGATTACCCATCAACCACTTCACTTCACACAACGGACTAGTGTGTGTCCCTGTGGATGTGAGCAAGCAAGGCTTGAGTGAACTAGATTAACAATGATAGACAACTGTTTTGTACAGCCTCAAGCACACTCTGGATGTAACACACACACAAACACAAACACACCTTTCTCTCTCTCTCTCTCTCTCTCTCTCTCTCTCTCTCTCCCTCTCTTCCCCATCTCTCTTGCTCCTTCTTTCTCTTCCTCTCTCCCTCTCTCCCTCCATCTCTCACCCTCTCTCTCTGTCTCTCTCTCTTTCTATCTCTCTCTCTCGCTCTCTGTTATTTCAGTCTTGTTAAGCGTCAGTCAGCCCGGACATGCCTGGGGCTGGAACGAGTTATTTCAGTCCCTATTTTGTTCACACGCACGCACGTACGCACACACACACACACACACACACACACACACACACACACACACACACACAGGAAGGAAGTAAATACCAATTGCACAGGGCAGACGGGACGGAAATAATCGTCACACAGCCAAGGGGAAGGAAATAATCGCTGTGCAGTGGCTAGGGGGACAGACATAATCGTCACACGTTAATGGAGTGTGCTGGCCGGTTTTGTGATATTGTTCATTGATGTAATGTAAACAATGCGGTAGTCAGTCTCTACATTGCTCTCTTCCAGGCAATGTTGATTAGGGGAAATAAGGCTTAGCTCTCAAATGGCTGTGATATCCAGTTTAATTAAATCAGTGCAAGACAATTCAGGAAATTGTTTTGAATGTCATTTGTTAATTGTTTAATTGGTCATAATTGATGAGGTTGATGAATTTAGCTGTGCATGCGTGTGTGTATTGAAATTGTTCTAATAATGGTTGTGTGTTAAACCAATGGCCACTGGCCAGTCGTCCTCTGGTATTAATCACCAAGGTAATGACTCTTCTCGATCGCCCTGGCAACCTCTCTCCATGGCAAAGATGGCCACAAACCTTGTAACCAATGATGTATATAAACCCTGGATTTTTGATGCTATGCATTAGCCATTGAGAGGCTTTGAAGCCACCGGTCGGCCATATTTGCACTCCCTAGTAGGAGCAGTCCTCCATAGGAATTAATGGAATTATATAGTATTTCAATTTAATGTTTCAAGTATTTTTTGTTGTAGTGGGGGCAGTAACAATAGTAATCTCCAAAAACTATACTTTAAGGGTAATGATTTTATATAATAAAAAAAAAATGTTCATATAATATAATTTAAAAGTCTGCATTAAGGTGTCTATAATAAAATACATTTGTCAAAAATGAATGTAGACATTAATAAATGCATTTCTATAGTTTTCAAAATATTTTTTTACTACGGTGGGGGAGTGCCGAGATGAAGGCACAGTGGCTTCAAAACTGTGCCCCCTGCCAGTTATCTAGTGGATATATAAATCAGTGGTTGTAACAGAGTCAACTGGCACATTATTAAAACACAGACATGATTATACCAAGGTTAGGCAAGCTAAACAGTCTCGCCCAGTTGAGCTGTCACCTCTCTGGAATGGGTCCTATGTTTCAGGAATTCAATGAGTTATTGATAAGAGGCTTTGTCTGTCTCGAAGTCATAAGTCTTCACTGGATTATTTTGCCTGGTAAAACAGCAATACATTTCTCTCACTTTTCAACTCATTTTAGTGGTTTTGAGAAAGGGTGGCCATTACTGCTGACACAGTGTCTTTATTGAGCATCTCAATTAGGGATGCACGATATATAGGTGAACATATCGGAAGTCTAGTTTAACACTGATGTGCAAAACCGATGTCAAAGGTGACGTGCATACCTATATAACGTAGGTACATGACGTAATGACGCCTCGTAAAATTTTGCGCTATACGTGAAACACAGCATTCCCAACTTAGCCCACAATATCTGCTGTGTGGGTCAAGCAGTCAACAAGTCAAGCAGTCATTTGAAAAAGTAACAACATTTCAGCGAGACAACTCAAAGGCGAAATCCATTAAAGCCAAGATAATGGAATTCATTGCCCTTGACAGTCAACCGCTCTCTGACGTGGGGGATGTTGGCTTTCGCCGACTGGTCGAGCACCGGTTAACACTACCAAGTGCGCTATTTTTCCGATGTTGCCCTACCGGAGTTACACAGTAATAGCGTCACAACATACATACAATGGAACGCCGTATGGGTCTTTGCGTGTCAAACTAGAACAGACTAGAACAGGAACATAATAACAGGAGGATCATCAGCTCAGAAGGTGGGACCTTTCTCCTGTCTCACAGAGGAGAGCCACGAGCGATATGTTTACAATACCGCGTTGGTAATAAAGCATAATTTGTTCGACCGCAACTTCTGGGGTAGCTAACTTTAGCTTGGTACCTAGCTAGCACCAATACTACCAGCCTGAAAACAATGACCAGTAGAAACTGCAGTCATTTTCTTTATTATTAGCAATGATTTAGGAATCCTTGTAAGTAAGTATTAGCTAGGTTGCCACTTGTTGTTGACAATAAATAGCTAGCCAGCTACTTGGCCCTGTTGCTCAAAGCTAACGTTATAAGCAGCCAACTAGCTTCATCTGGCGAGTGAGACTCGACGGGACTGGGTTATGTGTTGTGAAGCTAGCCACAATAAGGATTAGGCACAATATTGGAATTTGCAGGTTTGCCTTCAAAATAAATGTATGTCATTGACAGTGATGCAAATGAACACAAATAGTAGAATTATGCCATACTTTTATTTTGAAGGCTAACCGAAAAGTCCACTGTTGTGGCAAATCCTTACGTATCGATGAGTCATTGTGACATATGAAATACGATTGATAGTGTAATCAATGTGTAATAACTACATATAAAATGTATGAATGCGTTAAATAATTATGTGACGTGCAGTCATATCCAGGTCCTGATTGGTAAACAAACTTATTTGACACGTCAAATAGTGTTAAATAGTAAGTGAAATAAATAGGTTTTGATTATGTTTTACTGATAATGGGGACATACGTAAATGCCAACAAAATAACTTTTTGGTCAGTCTGTGTCTGTGTGTGTGTAACCTTTATTTAACTAGGCAAATCAGTTAACAACAAATTATTATTTACAATGACGGCCTAACCCAGCCAAATCCAGACGACGCTGGGCCAACTGTGCGCCGCCCAATGGAACTCCCAATTACGGCTGGATGTGATACAGCCTGGATTCGAACCAGGGACTATAGTGACGCCTCTTGCACTGAGATGCAGTGTCTTAGACTGCTGCGTCCATGTGTGTGTGTGTGTGTGTGTGTGTTAACTATTTAACTGTTCTAGAATGTTCAAAAGGCTGCAAAAATTGTCAATATCGGTTATCGGTGTTGTTTTTTTTGTCAGGGAAAATATTGGATATCGGTATCGGCCAAAAATGTCATATCCGTGCATCACTAATCTCAATAGTCTATGGGAGAATCTCAATTGCATACTCCTCACGTACCCTCTCTCCTTGCCTCTTTCTCAAACCCATTGGATGAGAAAGCCAAAGGTCCCTTCTCTTTAACCTTCACCTCCAATGGTTTTTGAGAAGGAGGTGAGGAGAGAGTAGGCCTACTACTACTCTGACTATTGAGATACAGCCTTAATGTCTGTGTGTCTCCTCTGTGAGACAGGAGAAAGGTCCCACCTTCTGAGCTGATGATCCTCCTGTTCTTATTATGTTCCTGTTCTAGTCTGTCTTAGTCACTGAGTCTCATTAACCAGCACATTTAGACATGGAAACTGTGTTCCTAATCACCTGGCCACTCAGCATTATGACCCCATCCTACTCATCCCCAGAATCTTTAAGACACAAAATGTCTGACCAGACACACAAGCCTGCCATTTGACACAAAATGGCTGAATCTGAAACAGAGTCTCAATAGACACCCTGTTCCACACGTAGTGCACTACTTTTGACCAGACAAAGAATGGTTCTGAAATTGCATCCTACGATAATGCACAATATAAGGAATAGGGTGCTATTTCAGATGCTTTTACACTACTCCTACTCTCTGTTTATCATATATGCATAGTCACTTTAACCATATCTACATGTACATACTACCTCAATCAGCCCGACTAACCGGTGTCTGTATGTTGCCTCGCTACTTTTATAGCCTCGCTACTGTATATAGCCTGTCTTTTTACTGTTGTTTAATTTCTTTACCTTCCTATTGTTCACCTAATACATTTTTTGCACTATTTGTTAGAGCCTGTAAGTAAGCATTTCACTGTAAGGTCTACACCTGTTGTATTCGGCGCACTTGACAAATAAACTTGGATTTGATTTGATTTGCAGATAGCGTCAGCATCGTGCACAACATTTGACCAGAGCCTTACTGAGATTTGGTTGATCCCTTTGACGCAAAATGACCGTACAGACACACTAACCGCTCGTTTAATCGTCTCTCTCTCTCAGTCTCTCTCTCGCTTTTTCTCTCTCGCTTTCTCTGTCTTTCTCGCTTTCTCTGTCTCTTTCCCTCTCTCCCGCTTTTTCTCTCTCGCTTTCTCTATCTCTTTCACTCTCTCCCTCCCTCTCTTTCTCTCTCTCCCTTGCTCTGTCTCTCTCTTCCTCCCCCTCCCTCTATCTCTCTCACTTTATCTCTCTCTGTGTGTGTGTGTGTGTGTGTGTGTGTGTGTGTGTGTGTGTGTGTGTGTGTGTGTGTGTGTGTGTGTGTGTGTGTGTGTGTGTGTGTGTGTGTGTGAGTTGACTCTTCAAAGCGTTATGCTCCAGAGGTGAATCATAAATTAGATGATGTCATTTAAGACAACACACGACGCCTCCAAAAGCAGAATCAGCCATGCATCTTATATTAGCTTTAGTATGCCTCTTATTGTGGCTCTGAGGCTAAATATTAATATTTTGAAGATAAAGTCCGGGCTTTTTTGTTTTGTCATTTTGTTCTCCCACCCACACAATCCTCTTTAGAGAAGACTGAGCCACTGTTGCTAAGAGATCATCCCAGCTTTAGCGTCACATGCAACGCCTACACTCGCTTCTTTCCTCCTCTCCCACATACTGTATATTATTAGCCTTTGTGTGTGTAGGAAATACAGTTGTTATTGTTTTTTTTTTTACCAAGATGGGAGATTGTGTTTGGATGGAATTGCTTCTTTGACTAACTCAATTGTTTGTGGGACGCTTTTTGCAGCCATCGCAAGAATATTATCTCCCATATTTTTTATTTTCATATTTGTGATGTTGAAATGTTTCATTGTTGGATCTGAGAAGAGGATCTAGTCTCCAGAGTAGCTCCTTCTCTCTGGCAATCGAGAGTGACATCTTGGGTTTTTCTCTCCTTTCTCTTTCCTTCAACATTAATCTAATGTTGCAACAGCATCCAAAGCACCTGAGCTTTCACCACCAAAACCGTGGTCATGTATACACTATATATACAAAAGTGTATGGATTCCCCTTCAAATTAGTTTATTCTGCTATTTTAGCCACACCCATTGCTGACAGGTTGCAATCTCCATAGACAAGCATTGGCAGTAGAATGGTCTTAGTGAAGCACTCAGTTACTTTCAACGTGGCACCGCCACCGGATGCCACCTTTCCAACTAGTCAGTTTGTCACATTTCTGCCCTGCTAGAGAAATGTTATTGTGAAGTGAAAATGTCTAGGAGCAACAACGGCTCAGCCGCGAAGTGGTAGGCCACACAGTCTCACGGAACGGGACCACTGAGTGCTGAAGCACATAGGTCATAATAATAATCTGTCCTCGGTTGCAACACTCACTACCGAGTTCCAAACTGCTGGAAGCAACATCAGCACAAGAACTGTTCATCGGGAGCTTCATGAAATGGGTTTTCATGGCCGAGCAGCCGCACACAAGCCTAAGATCACCATGCGCAATGCCAAGCGTCAGCTGAAGTGGTGTAAAGCTCGCCGCCATTGGACTCTAGAGCAGTGGAAACGCGTTCTCTGGAGTGATGCATTACGCTTCACCATCTGGCGGTCCGATGGACGAATCTGTGCTTGACGGATGCCAGGAGAACGCTACCTGCCCCAATGCATAGTGCCAACTGTAAAGTTTGGTGGAGGAGGAATAATGGTCTGGGAAGGCCCTTTCCTGTTTCAGCATGACAATGCCCCTGTTCACAAAGCAAGATCCATACAGAATTTGTAAATAATATATATATATATATATATATATATATATATATATATATATATTTTATTAATAAAAACCTTGGATGGCTTGTTTATTTTATCACATTTGATTAGATGATAGCATATCTTTCCCCATTCAAGAAAGTGAAAGACGTTGTTTACACATCCACCCTAACACTACACTACACATGTCACTCAATGTGACATTCTACCTGCTACACAGAAAACAACCAAAATCAACTTTATTTTTAATTATTTCAATTCACAAGATAGAATGAAAGTGCGTGTCAGGCATTGAGAATTAAAGCTGGCTGATTCTTGAGCTTGGACGCATCGCAATGCAAGCAGCATAGTAGCTTCCATAACATTCTTTGAACGCGTTCCCCTGATGGCCGATATATTGCAGGGCCGTAAGAACCCAATTTAGTTTTTGTTCTTCATGTCTGATCTTTTTTCAGTCCATTTTCTGTCACTGTTCCATTACATTTTGGGTGGTTGTTTTGGTAACAGCAAGTCATGTGGAAAAAAATCTGCGTCCAGACAGAGGTTGCGTAATGTATCATTGGGAATGTATCAAAGATCAGATTGTTGTTGCTGTTTATACATATCAAATATGACAAATAATTGGCAAAAAATCAGAGTTGGGATTCCTTTGAGATCAGTGTGGGGATCAGCGTCGAGATCAGTGTGGAAGAACTTGACTGGCCTGCACAGAGCCCTGACCTCGACCCCATCGAACACCTTTGGGATGAATTGGAACACCAACTGTGAGCCAGGCCTAATCACCCAACATCAGTGCCTGACCTCTTGTGGCTGAATGGAAGTAAGTCCCCGCAGCAATGTTCCAACATCTAGTGGAAAGCCTCCCCAGAAGAGTGGAGGCTGTTATAGCAGCAAAGGGGGGATCAACTCCATATTAATGACCATGATTTTGGAATGAGATGTTCGATGAGCAGCTGTCCACATATTTTTGGTCATGTAGTGTATGTTATTATTCACCTGTAAAATAATTTTACCATTCATCCCTATGAGGATATTCATCCTTTTGATGCAGTACTGGTGACATAAGGGTGTTGAATATCTGTGACAAGGAAGTGTTTTTTATGTAAAGAGCTGACTTAGTAGTCACCTTGGGGAGTTGGACCAAGAGAGCTTGTGGAAGGATGGTTGATGGTTGTGGGTCTCTCTTTTTCTCAGCAATAATTGACTCAGTAGGTTGTAGAATGCAGATGATACTGTACTCATTCTCACTCCCTCTCGCTCTCTTTCTGTGTGGGTGTGTTTTCAATGTATCAATGACGTCAATTCCCTACTAATCATCTCTCTCTCCTTCTCTCCTTCTCTCCCTCTCGTTCTCTCTCTCTTTCCGTAGGGGCGTATCTGCAGAAAATCAGGGAAGTCCAAGAAGGCGTTTAGCCGTAAAGAGGCGGAGGCCACCTTTAAGAGTCTGGTGAAGACCCACGAGAAGTATGGCTGGGTCTCCCCCCCAGTGTCTGACGGCTGAGGTGACGGGCCGGGCCATGACGCTAGCTAGCCATGCTAACCATGACACACCACGCTAACTCGACTCCTCCTCCTTGACCATACCACTCCACCGCTCCAGTTGTTTTCGGTTGCTTTGGGTTTTTTCTTGTTGTTGTCTTCATCAGCTCACTGAGACTTCAGAAGGAACAAATAAAGGAACGCTTGCCTACTTCGTCTTCACTTTGCCGATAATCGTCATAATCTCGTCATCATCAAGCCTCCCTCCTGCGCTGCACTCCTCCCTCCCTCCTCTCTCTCTGCGTTCATCCCTCCTTCGGCTGAGTAGAAGGTTCTGCGGGATGTGCGTGAACAGACTTATTCAGGAAAGTGTGTGTGTGTGTGTCAGCGGAGTGTTTGTCACAGCGGTTGATGGATTGGGTTTCCGACACACGCACACACACACCAACCACACACCAACCACACACCCACACTGACTGTGTGGGGATCTGTGGAAAGACTGTGAAAGACTACTGAGAAGAGGGAGATGTATCCCCTCTCCTCTTTTGTCCCACCCTCCCATCTCACCTTCCTTCCTCTCCTCTTTTGTCCCACCCTCCCATCTCACCTTCCTTCCTCTCCTCTTTTGTCCCACCCTCCCATCTCACCTTCCTTCCTCTCCTCTTTTGTCCCACCCTCCCATCTCACCTTCCTTCCTCTCCTCTTTTGTCCCACCCTCCCATCTCACCTTCCTTCCTCTCCTCTTTTGTCCCACCCTCCCATCTCACCTTCCTTCCTCTCCTCTTTTGTCCCACCCTCCCATCTCACCTTCCTTCCTCTTATCCCTCATCACTCTCTCTAAGCTGACACTACAATGCACTGAACTGAAGTCCATCCAGTCTGCCTGATCATTTAAATACAGACCAGGCTGCTGATGTTTAATATACAGGCAGTGCAGGACGGCAGCTCATGCATTCACCCCTTCTTTTTGATTAGATTTTTCTCTCCTCTGTTCTTTTCTTTTGACTGTGCTGTTTTTCACAGTTCAATGCAACATGAAGATTGTAATGTATGTAGAGCTGTGCTCTCTCTCCATCTCGCTTTCTATCGTTAATTCTCCTCTCTCTCTCTTTGTGGCTAAATTTAGACCTCAGTGTGTTGCGTAGACGGTTATTGATTTCCAACGAGAAAAAAAATCACTTGCTTTATATGCAGAGACTGTACGATTAATAGAATGACAGTCAACCACAGCAATCTCTCTCTCTCTCTCTCCTATCTCTCTTGCTCTATCTCTCCTCTCTCCACTCTCTCTCTCTCCTCTCTCTCTTGCTCTCTCTCCTCTCTCTCTCTCTCTCTCTCTTTCTCGCTCTCTCTCTCTCATTGTCTCTCTCTCTCTCTCTCTCTCTCGCTCTTTCTCTCTCGCTGTCTCTCTCTCACTGTCTCTCTCTCTCTCTCTCTCTCTCTCTGTCTCTCTCTCTCTCTCTTTGTCTCTCTCTCTCTGTCTCTCTCTATCTCTCTCTCTTTCTCTCTCTCTCGCTGTCTCTCTCTCACTGTCTCTCTCTCTCACTGTCTCTCTCTCTCTGTCTCTCTCTCTCTCTCTCCCCTTTCTCTCTCTCTCTCTGGTCACATTATCATGTATAGATGAAGACCAGCAGCTATAATTCATAATCCATGATTTAGGTACCAGATGGTCAAGCTAATAATCAGGCCCCTGAAAGGTGTGTGCATTGGTACATCACATGCACACTCAGCATTTAGCGTTGGCTCGCGTGCACACACACACACCTGCCAGCGTGGCTGTGTGTGATGATAACATCCCTAAATTAGGATGGACAGAGCAGAACTCTGGCGAGGATGGAGTGGTGGAATAATAAGCAAGTGCCCTCTGAGAGATGACTGTGTCTCAGTGAGCTCCTGATTAATGTCTGGAGGGAGGGAGGGAGATAGGGAGGGAGAGAGGGAAGGAGCGAGGGAGGGAGAGAGGGAGGGAGAGGGGAAGGGAGAGGGGAAGGAGAGAGAGGGGAGAGGGGGAGGAAGAGAGGGAAGGAGAGAGGGAGGAAGAGAGGGAGGAATAGAGGGAAGGAGAGAGGGATGCAAACTTTGATGTTTACCGCCAGCTCCTCGAAATGTCAGCTGGAATCCAGAATGGCTGAAAAAAAGCATGTGTGTGTGTGTGTGTGTACAAACACACACACACACACACACTGTAGCTTCAACATCCCTCTTGTTATGCTGTACAGTATATGTGGCTGGAAATGAGCACCACAAGGAGCTAGTTGCTAATTGCTGTGACATTTGACCAGAGAGTTGTCAGATGAATAACTAGTGAGAGTGATGACGTCACACCTCCTGCTCTGCTCTGCTCACACACACACACACACACACACACACACACACACCCTGCACTGCTGGGTCGGGGGTTCTAGACAAACTCACTTTTTGTTTTACATTGTGTGTAAAGCAATGTTCATACAGTACATCCTTATAGACGATGTTCATCATCAGGGGGGTGATATGTGTGTGAGAGTGGTTGTCTCGTGTGTGACGGTCTCTTGGACACAGTTAAAGACATCCCCATCTGGTATCTAATCATGAGAAAGGGTACGTTTTAAAATGGTACCCTACTGTATTACCCATCTAGTGCACTACTTGTGACCAGAGCCCTATGTAGGAATTAGGGTGCCAATGGGATGAGGCCTAAGTCAGTGCTGACTGTCTTCTTCCTTTTCTGTTGGGGACAGTCAAGTCAGGGTTGGCTGTGGGCGTTTCTCTGTGCTTACGATGAGAGGAGAAAACTACTGTAAAATTAAGAATTAATATAAGACAAAATATCTCCAAATTGGGTGTTTGCTGGTTTAAAGAGAATCATTTTGTGATATAGTTTAGATCGTTAGTTTGCAGACACTAACTGGGTGAATCAGTTCTGTTGTATTATATCTGCATGTGGTAAGTGATTGGTAGCTAGCTATCTTTTTTTCAAGAAAAACAACGGAAAAAACGACGACGGGGTAAAACACGAACAGCAAAATGCTGATCTTCTCTTGTTCTCTTGATTTACGTTTTCTGTATTTAGATTTTTCGTTCCGACTTCCT
This sequence comes from Oncorhynchus mykiss, assembly GCF_057628025.1. Classification (NCBI taxonomy): domain Eukaryota; kingdom Metazoa; phylum Chordata; class Actinopteri; order Salmoniformes; family Salmonidae; genus Oncorhynchus; species Oncorhynchus mykiss. Next base: position 59,204,551 of record NC_143039.1, read on the forward strand.
AAAAAATACTTTCACGTTATGTTCTTTGAATGTTTGTGTTTTAATTTATTTGTGGTTTGCCAAAATGAAGATGTTGAAGCATGTCGCAGGTATTGTCACAGAAAAAGAGAAATAAATCCGAACTAAGAATGATGATGCTTATCTGTGTCAGAAGGAGGGTGTTCAGTTGTATATTTTGTAGGGAACTTTCAAAGAACCAGATTAAGAAGGACTAGACAATGATGTCAACATTCTCCAGGAACTAATCTCACTGGGAGCAGAACTCTATGGAACCCACTGGAACTGAAGGATCAATCGGATCTGCTCTCACGTGTATTTCCTACTCCCTTCTGTGATATCACTGATGTCCATCCTTCTTTTTCTGGTTCCAGACTTCGGTACTGCTCGGGTAGAAGTTGCCCTTAGGCACAGATCTAGGATCAGCTTACCCTGCCTAAATCCTAACCTTCACGATTACAATGGAATACGCACATCTGCCCCTAGATCAGCTTCTTGGGGCAACTTCACCCTACTCCCGATTGAAGTGTCTAGTCCAGGCCGAGGTCAAAAGTTCAAAAGGTGAAAGGTCGTTGCAAGACCAAACAGGAATGTGCAATAAAAGTTACAGCTTATTGAAACTGATGAATGGACCTGGTTTTGTTTGTATTCACTCACATGATACACAAAAAATGTATCTATTGATCTCTTCTCTATTCAAGATCTTTGTTGATGTTTTTCATGTCATCATGACCATGTGAATCATTATCTCTTCACTGTCCAAGATCTTTGTTTTTCCTTAGAGCTATTCCGGAGTAGTTACGGTACATTGAATAGTGGAGGCACAGCCAACAGCGTCCAATGTTAGGATCTCTACCAAAAATGTACTAAGCATTGACTTACCAAGTTTTCACCTGTTTTTCAGAGGGAAAAGTTATTCCTGAAGAGGTAAACTTACATACTGCTGCACACATTTTCTTGGCCCACTTTAGACCCACTTTGGTCTCCGTTGTGCTCCAGTTTTATATTGAAACACAGGATCTTTCTCCATTGTCTCAGAGCTTAGCTAAATTCATCTTTTGTCTCTGCTATCTGAAGAGTCACCAGGTCTGGTTCAAGTGGTATCAGAACAGAATGTCTTCTATGAGCTTTCATCCTCTGTGTGTGTGTGTATTAACCCACTAGGCTAGCACGCTATGTTTCTACAGTCACTCAGCTATTAATAGTCAGTTGTCCAACTGAATGTATTCAACTGAAATGTGTCCTCTACATTTAACCCAACCCCTCTGAATCAGAGAGGTGCAGGGGGCTGCCTTCATCGACATCCACAGCGCCCAGGGAACAGTGGGTTAACTGCCTTGCTCAGGGGCAGAAGGACATATTTTTTGTCAGCTCAGGGATTCGATCCAGCAGCCTTCCGGTTACTGGCCCAACGCTCTAACCACTAGTCTACCTGTCATACTACTTCATCCTCTCAAATACATGTCAGAGAGTGGAGTTTCCATCCCAATCTACACACCAACACAACACAAAGAAGTACTGTCAATAATGACCCAGAAAAGTCAAGAAGGAACAAGTAATTAGGGATAAAAATAAAATAAAACGTTCCAAGGCATACAAGGAAATATTGCAGTTGCTCAATGGTTCTCTATCTAAGGGTCTTGTGTATGCCTTTTTAGGTGATGGTGTCATACCAAAAATGCAGTACACATACACAAACAGTGAAGCAGCGCAGGTTTATGGCTGGCCCAGTGGACTGATAGGGTGCTCAGTTAGGGAGGTTGAAAACAGGAGGGACAGGAGGACATGGTGCAGCACAGGGAGATAGTTTGGACGTAGTGGATGAGTAATAGCTTCATACTGCACTAACACATCATTTATGGATGACTATGTGGAATGGATGACTATATCTCAAGGACTGCTGGTGTTAGAGTGCCTTTGTGTGTGTGTGTGTGTGTGTGTGTGTGTGTGTGTGTGTGTGTGTGTGTGTGTGTGTGTGTGTGTGTGTGTGTGTGTGTGTGTGTGTGTGTGTGTGTGTGTGTGTGTGTGTGTGTGTATGTGTGTGTGTGTGTGACTCATTTGTGGGCTACACAAGTTCAGCACATCACAGTCTAACTGATAGTGTCAGGAGAGTGAACAGTGACCTAGTCACCTTCATTAGCAACAGAAGGACACACACACAAACCTTTAATTGATCAATGGGCACACTTGTTTCTGTCTCTCTATCATCACCCAATTATATATAGAGAGACAGAGGGGAAAGAGAGAGAGAGAAATATAGTGTGGAAAGACAGACAGAGAGACAGAGGGAAAAGAGAGAGAGAGAAATATAGTGTGGAAAGACAGACAGAGACAGAGGGAAAAGAAGAGAGAGAGACAGACAAACAGATATACAGAGAATAACGAGAGGCAGAGAAAAGAGAGAGAGAGAGAGAGAGAGAGAGAGAGAGAGGGAAAGGAGAGCAGCTGTATTGTATGACAACACACTGTGCTCACTAAAGAGGAAACAACAATGTAAACAAATTAGCAATCAGCTATAAGACTTGATTATCATATTATTGTGATATTATTATATTATTCTACACAGCAGTTAATAGTGTCTGCCGAGCTGTGTCTCTGTTTGGGCAGTGGCTCTCTCACAACAGGACAAAACACACACACACACTGTGATGCACACCAAGGCACTAAAATGTCAAAGACAAGGAACAAGCCCCTGAAGGTTACCTTGACACAAGAACCATAGAAAACAACAACAACAGAGAGAGAGACAGAGACAGAGAGCGAGAGCGAGAGAGAGAGAGAGAGAGAGAGAGAGAGAGAAGGATAGAGAAACAGATTGAGAGAAAGGGAGTGAGAGATATATATATAGGGAGTGAGATAGAGATATAGAGAGAAAGAGAGAGAGAGTGGAAGGCATCCCCTATCAGAATAGCATTATCTATACTACATGTGACTAGCTGAGTGACTTCACTGTTTCCCGTAGACTGCTGATGAGATTTCCCAGAGTCCTTCACAGCCAGCTGTGCCAGGTTGGATTGGCTCAGCAGAGAGGAAGTGGTCGATTGATTGTATTTATTGATTGATTTAATATGATCATTTACGAGTACACATACAGCCAAGTCACTTACAGTAGGGAGGGTACATCTCACATGTACCTATCACATGTCATCTGAATAGAAAAGAATAGAAACAAGTACAAATGAATAGAATACAATAGAATATTTCAGAGCTCTGGAGTTTGTGAAGAACATCTGGAGATGTTAAACCGAGAAAGCCTAGAAACCCCCTAGGAACATTAAAAACACTATGTTAAGTAATTAGCCTCTCACTCTCTTAACGTCACTATACATATCATGTAGACTTCTGTCATCACACTATAACTAAAATATCACTATATATACAAAGTATGTGGCCACGCCTTCATGTGAGTGGATTTGGCTATTTCAGCCACACACGTTGCTGACAGGTGTATAAAATCGAGCACACCTCCATGCAATCGCCAGAGTCAAACATTGGCAGTAGAATGGCCTTACTGAAGATCTCAGTGACATTCAATGTGGCATCGTCATAGGATGCCACCTTTCCAACAAGTCAGTTAGTCAAATTTCTGCCCTGCTAGAGCTGCCCTGGTTAACTGTAAGTGTCGTTATCGTGAAGTGGAAACGTCTAGGAGCAACAACAGCTCAGCCGCAAAGTGGTAAGCCGCCGAGTGATGAAGCGAGTAGCGTGTAAAAATTGTCTGTCCTCGGATGCAACACTCACTACCCAGTTCCAAACTGCCTCTGGAAGCAACAAGAACTGTTCATCGGGAGCTTCATGAAATGGCCGAGCATGGCCGAGCAGCCGCACACAAGCCTAAGATCACCATGTACAATGGAGCAGTGGAAATGTGTTCTCTGAAGTGATGAATCACGCTTCACCATCTGGCAGGTCCGAAGGACGAATCTGGGTTTGGCAGATGCCAGAAAAAGTTTCCCTGCCCGAATACATAGTGTCAACTGCAAAGTTTGGTGGATTTTCATGGTTCGGGCTAGGCCCCTTAGTTACAGTGATGGGAAATCTTAACACTATAGCATACAATGGCTTGCGAAAGTATTCACCCCCCTTGGCATTTTTCATTTTCTGTTGCCTTACAACCTGGAATGAAAATTGATTTTGGGGGGGGGGGGGTTTGTACATGCCAATGTCAAAGCTTGGCACATCTAGCCGCTGGGATTTTTGCCCATTCTTCAAGACAAAACTGCTCCATCTCCTTCAAGTTGGATGGGTTCCGCTGGTGTAGAGCAATCTTTAAGTCAGACCACAGATTGGATTCCATCCAATTGGATTGAGATCTGGGTTTTGACTAGGCCATTCGAAGACATGTAGATGTTTCCCATTAAACCACTTGAGTGTTGCTTTAGCAGTAAGCTTAGGGTCATTGTTCTGCTGGAACGTGAACCTCCGTCCCAGTCTCAAATCTCTGGAAGACTGAAACAGGTTTTCCTCAAGAAGTATCCCTCCCAGTCCCTGCCGATGAAAAACATCCCCACAGCACGATGTTGTGGGGATGGTGAGATGGTGTTCTCTGGGTGATGAAAGGTGTTAGGTTTACGCCAGACATAGTGTTTTCCTTGATGGCCAAAAAGCTCAATTTTAGTCTCATCTGACCAGAGTCAGATACAGAGTCAGATACTCCAATCTCCGCCATGGAGCTTTGCAGCTCCTTCAGGGTTATCTTTGGTCTCTTTGTTGACTCTATGATTAATGCCCTCCTTGCCTAGTTTGTGTGATTTGGTGGGCGGCCCTCTCTTGGCGGGTTTGTTGTGGTGCCATATTCTTTCCATTTTTAAATAATGTATTTAATGGTGCTCCGTGGAATGTTAAAAGTTTCCTATATTTTTTTATAACCCAACCCTGATCTGTTTGGAGAGCTCCTTGGTATTCATGGTGCCACTTGCTTAGTGGTGTTGCAGACTCTGGGGCATTTCAGAACAAGTGTATACAGTTGAAGTCAGAAGTTTACATACACCTTAGCCAAATACATTTAAACTCAGTTTTTCACAATTCCTGACATTTAATCCCAGTAAAAATTCCCTATCTTAGGTCCGTTAGGATCACCACTTTATTTTAAGAATGAGAAATGTCAGAATAATAGTAGAGAGTGATATATTTCAGCTTTTATTTCTTTCATCACATTCCCAGTGGGTCAGAAGTTTACATACACTCAATGAGTATTTGGTAGAATTGCCTTTAAATTGTTTAACTTGGGTCAAACGTTTCGGGTAGCCTCCCAAAAGCCTCCCAAAATAAGTTGGGTGAATTTTGGCCCATTCCTCCTGACAGAGCTGGTGTAACTGAGTCAGGTTTGTAGGCCTCCTTGCTCGCACACACTTTTTCAGTTCTGCCCACACATTTTCTACAGGATTGAGCTCAGGGCTTTGCGATGGCCACTCCAATACCTTGACTTTGTTGTCCTTAAGCTGTTGTCACAAATTTGGAAGTATGCTTGGGGTCATTGTCCATTTGGAAGACCCATTTGCGACCAAGCCTTAACTTCCTGACTGATGTCTTGAAATGTTGCTTCAATATATCCACATAATTTTCCTCCATCATGATGCCATCTATTTTGTGAAGTGCACCAGTTCCTCCTGCAGCAAAGCACCCCCACAACATGATGCTGCCACCCCTATGCTTCACGGTTGGGATGGTGTTCTTCGACTTGCAAGCCTCCCCCTTTTTCCTTCAAACATAACGATGGTCATTATGGCCAAACTGTTCTATTTTTGTTTCATCAGACCAGAGGACATTTCTCCAAAAAGGACGATCTTTGTCCCCATGTGCAGTTGCAAACCGTAGTCTGGCTTTTTTATGGCGGTTTTGGAGCAGTGGCTTCTTCCTTGCTGAGCGGCCTTTCAGGTTATGTCGATATAGGATTTATTTTACTGTGGATATAGATACTTTTGTACCTGTTTCCTCCAGTACCTTCACAAGGTCCTTTGCTGTTGTTCTGGGATTGATTTGAACTTTTTGCACCAAAGTACATTCATCTCTAGGAGACAGAACGCGTCTCCTTCCTGAGCGGAATGACGGCCGCGTGGTCCCATAGTGTTTATACTTGTGTACTATTGTTTGTACAGATGAATGTAGTACCTTCAGGCATTTGAAAATTGCTCCCAAGAATGAACCAGACTTGTGGAGGTGGAGAATTTTTTTTCTGAGGTCTTGGCTGATTTCTTTTGATTTTTCCCATGATGTCAAGCAAAGAAATCAAATCAAATCAAATTTTATTTGTCACATACACATGGTTAGCAGATGTTAATGCGAGTGTAGCGAAATGCTTGTGCTTCTAGTTCCGACAATGCAGTAATAACAAGTAATCTAACTAACAATTCCAAAACTACTGTCTTGTACACAGTGTAAGGGGATAAAGAATATGTACATAAGGATATATGAATGAGTGATGGTACAGAGCAGCATAGGCAAGATACAGTAGATGGTATCGAGTACAGTATATACATATGAGATGAGTATGTAAACAAAGTGGCATAGTTAAAGTGGCTAGTGATACATGTATTACATAAGGATACAGTTGATGATGATATAGAGTACAGTATATACGTATGTCAATGAGATGAATAATGTAGGGTAAGTAACATTATATAAGGTAGCATTGTTTAAAGTGGCTAGTGATATATTTACATCATTTCCCATCAATTCCCAAAGAGGCACTGAGTTTGAAGGAAGGCGTTGAAATACATCCACAGGTACACCTCCAATTGACTCAAATGATGTCAATTAGCCGATCAGAAGCTTCTAAAGCCATGATATCATATTCTGGAATTTTCCAAGCTGTTTAAAGGCACTGTCAACTTAGTGTACGTAAAGTTCTGACCCACTGGAATTGTGATACAGTGAATTATAAGTGAAATAATTAAAAATGGAAAAATTACTTGTGTCATGCACAAAGTAGATGTCCTAACCAACTTGCCAAAACTATAATTTGTTAACAAGAAATATGTGGAGTGGTTGAAAAACAAGTTTCAATGACTCCAACCTAAGTGTACGTAAACTTCCGACTTCAACTGTATATACTGATTTCCTGTGACAGCTCATGTGACACTTAGATTGCACACAGGTGGACTTTATTTAACTAATTATGTGACTTCTGAAGGTAATTGATTGCACCAGGTCTTATTAAGGCGCTGTATAGAAAAGGAGTGAATACATATGCATGCACCGCTTTTCCGTTTTTTCTATTTTTTTGTAACATTTTTTTTTTAAACAAGTTAGTGTTTTAATTTCACATCGCCAATTTGGACTATTTTGTGTATGTCCATTACATGAAATCCAAATAAAAATACATTTCAATTACAGGATGTAATGCAACAAAATAGGAACGCCAAGGGGGATGAATACTTTTGCAAGGCACTGTACAATGACATTATAGACGATTCTGTGCTTCCAACTTTGTAGCAACAGTTTGGGGAAAGCCCTTTCCTGTTTCAGCATGACAATGCCCCCATGCACAAAGCGAGGTCCATACAGAAATGGTTTGTCGAGATCGATGTGTAAGAACTTGACTGGCCTGCACAGAGCCCTGACTTCAACTCAATCGAAAACCTTTGGGATGAATGGGAATGCAGTCTCAGAGCCAGGCATAATTGCCCAAAATCAGCGCCCGACCTCACTAATGCTCATGGCTGAATGTAAGCAAGTCCCCGCAGCATTGTCCAAAGCCTTCCCAGAAGAGTGGAGGCTGTTACAGCAGCAAAGTGGGGCCCAAATCCATATTAATGTACATGATTTTGGAATGAGTTGTAGGATGAGAAGGTGTCCACATGCTTTTGGTCAGGTAGTGTACATCGATAAACTATACATGATCCATTTCGGACTTTTACAACTCATTCTGAATGACATAATACATGATAAAAAGTTACATGAATACCAGTAAATTATTGTTTATACTGAACAAAAATATAAACACAACATGCAACAACTTCAAAGATTTTGCTTAGTTACAGTTTATATAACACGGAACCCAAACCGGCTGCGCGCGTGCGCCATCGTGCATAATTGTATTTTGTCCCCCCACCCCAAACGCGATCACGACACGCAGGTTAAAATATCAAAACAAACTCTGAAACAATTCTATTAATTTGGGGACAGGTCGAATAGCATTAAACATTTATGGAAATTTAGCTAGCTAGCTTGCACTTGCTAGCTAATTTGTCCTATTTTACTAACTTGCTGTTGCTAGCTAATTTGTCCTGGGATATAAACATTGAGTTGTTATTTTACCTGAAATGCACAAGGTCCTCTACTCCACCAATTAATCCACACATAACACGGTCAACCAAATCGTTTCTAGTCATCTCTCCTCCTTCCAGGATTTTTCTTCTCTTGACTTTATATTGCGATTGGCAACTTTCATAAATTACGTGCATTACCGCCACCGACCTATTTTGTCTTTCAGTCAACCACATGGGTATATCCAATGAGGAGATGGGAGACGCAGGACTTGCAGTGCGATCTGCGTCAGAAATAAAACTGACTTCTATTTCAGCCCTTGGCCCCAACCCAGACGCTTGTTGAAGCGCGCGAGCAGTGTGGGTGCAATAATTGAATAATATAGATTTCTAAATTTATTTTGCAACGCTCGTGCACGCGACGCGAGCGGTGTAGTCAGCCTGTAAGGAAATCAGTCGATTTAAATGAATTCATTAGGCAGCCATGGGTGGGCCTGGGAGGGCATAGACCCACCCACTTGGGAGACAGGCTAACCCATTGGGGAGCCAGGTCCAGCCAATCAGAATTTGTTTTCCCCACAAAAGTGCTTTATTACAGCCAGAAATACTCCTAATCCTCTGACGTTGGAGACGGCTAATAGTAGAAAATTGAACATTCAATTCTCTGGCAACAGCTCTGGTGGACATTCCTGCAGTCAGCATGCCAATTGCACGCTCCCTCAAAACTTGAGACATCTGTGGCATTGTGGTGTGTGTCAAAACTGCACATTTTAGGGTGGCCTTTTATTGTCCCAGCACAAGGTGCACTTGTGTAATGATCATGCTGTTTATTCAGCATCTTGATATGCCACACCTGTCAGGTGGATGGATTATCGTGACAAAATAAAAAATTGTCACTTACAGGGATGTAACAAATTTGTGCACAACATCTTTGCGAAATAAGGTTTTTGTGCATATGGAAAAATTTCTGGGATCTTTTATTTCAGCTCAAGAAACATGCAACCAGCACTTTACATGTTGCATTTATATTTTTGTTCAGTGTAGTGAAACCATTTACATGAGAAAAAAAAAGAAGATTGTCTGTGTTCTTTTGCGAGTGAGATCACGGCCCAGTGCATTAAAAAGAAATTGGATGTATACTCGTATGACTAAGTTAGGACTCCCAATGCATTAAAAAAAGATAGAAAATGTTGTTTAGACTTTGATCCAGGATAACTGAGGTGTGCCAAGGCCCAATCCATCATCTACACCACAGGGTGCTACATAAGCATCATTGTTGAATAAATAATTCTTCCTCTATAGATGACATATATACTGTATCCATGGACGCGACCGAGTTGTTCCTTCTAAATATTCCATTGCCATACTGGCTGACAACATCCTTATTCCTTGCTCGCTATCTATGCAACTACGGCTAACTTACAGTCACGTCAAACAGTGCAGACAGAATAACAGCAGAGTAGCTATTTCCTAGTTAGATTTATGTGGATACATTTATATCAATGAGCTTATGATGAGCGATTTTGCAATGCAGAGAAAATGTGCTCTCTTGTCCAGACACTGTTCAGACAAAATAAAGACAATCCAGGGGGAAACTACCTGCCCTCCAGGACACCTACACCACCCAAAGTCACAGGAAGGCCAAAAGATCATCAAGGACAACAACCACCCGAGCCACTGCCTGATTACCCCGCTACCATCCAGAAGGCGAGGTCAGTACAGGTGCATCAAAGCTGGGACCGAGAGACTGAAAAACAGCTTCTATCTCAAAGCCATCAGACTGTTAAACAGCCACCACTAACATTGAGTGGCTGCTGCCAACACACTGACTAATCTCTAGCCACTTTAATAATAAAAAAATTGGATGTAATAAATGTATCACTAGCCACTTTAAACAATGCCACTTTATATAATGTTTACATACCCTACATTACTCATCTCATACAGTATATACTGTACTCTATACCATCTTGCTATGCCGTTCGGCCATCGCTCATCCATATATTTTTATGTACATATTCTTATTAATTCCTTTACACTTGTGTGTATAAGGTAGTTGTTGCGAAATTGTTAGATTACTTGGTAGATATTACTGCATGGTCGGAACTAGAAGCACAAGCATTTCGCTACACTCACATTAACATCTGCTAACCATGTGTATGTGACAAATACAATTTGATTTGATTTCAGCCTTTTGGGTGTTGATGGTGCTGCAGTATTCTCTGTTTTCGGCCAGGATGTTGCTCCAGCATTTTCTGTCTATAACTGAGGGACGCCAGTAGCTATGGACCGATGCCCACTCACTGACATAATCTCCCTCGCTTCTGAACCAACATTGGCCAGTTTCTGGACTGTCATGGTCCTGATGCTGGGATTTGTGTATATAGTTGTTCCCGCTGCCCTGGAGATCTTGGGTAAAAGTGCTGCCAGATAGTTTACGCACATCAGCTCTGACATGTACCAGATCGAGTCCCTGATCCCCTCTCCTTGGGTGGAGATAAAATGCAAGGGCGTTCTCCAGGCATTTCGATAGATATTTCCCCAGTGATGCAACCGGGCGTAGTGGGTTCCCTGGCTGCTCAAACCAGAATCCCCTCTTGGACTCCCTGCGCCCTCTCCCCTTGGGTCCAGATGATTCGTTGTGGCCTTGTTATATGGAAAAGTGGTGTATCTGAGAGAGAATGCGTTGTTATAATATAGTTTTCTAGTAGCCTAATTATGAGTGCAACTTAGAAATAACACAAACAGGCTATGAACAACATACCTTAGACCGTTCTCATCTGTTTTTACGAGGAATGAGTTGGGCTTTAGTTGTCTGTTACCCTCTTTGACCCAGATGTAACTGGAGGTCTAACCACACTTTCTGGGCCAGACCCCTTGGTGTTGCGGGATTCAGAGCCTGGGAGTTTTGGAGCTGGGCCATGTCCTTATCGGTGATGGGAGGGTGGCTGTTTGTGATATATTTTCCTTGCCTTCTTAGCTGTTTGATTTTGCCCAGAAATACATGATTTGAGGTGGTAAATTCAGTGTCCTTCATAAGGCACCAGCTGTGACGATGGGTGGGTCAGTTAGAAACTTGTTCAGCCCACTCCGGAGTGCCAGGTAGCTACTTATGCTGTACTGCTCACCCTTCCCATTTCTATAAAACAGTTGGAGAAGGATGTTAAATTCTTCCTTACATGCTGACCAGACAGCTCATCCACGTGCACCATCGCACACATGTTAATTTTGTCCACCTACACCAGACGCGATCAAGACACGCAGGTTGAAATATCAAAATGAACTCTAAACCAAGTAAATTAGAGGATACATCAAAAAGCATTAAACATTTAATGGCAATTTAGCTAGCTAGCTTGCTGTTGCTAGCTCATTTGTCCTGGGATATAAACACCGGGTTGTTATTTTACCTGAAATGCACAAGGTCCTCTACTCAGACAATTAATCCACAGATAAAAGGGTAAACCGAGTTAATTTCTAGTAATCTCTCCCCCTTCAGTCTTCTTCTTCTTCTTTGGACTTTATATGGTGGTTGGCAACCAACTTTAAGGTGCATTACCACCACCAACTGGACTGGAGTGCGAACCTCAGTTCATCTTTCAATCACCCACATTGGCATATGCGCCTAAAAACTAATGAGATGGGAGAGGTGGGACTTGCAGCACATCAAGATTCACAAGTAAAACTAATAGAACCGCATTGACGCGCACGATCAGTGTGGGTGCAATGATTGAATAATATGTGTGTTCATTTATTTTGTTTATTTTGTGATGTGGTCAGCATGTTACAACTTGGTTCTATGTGGCGCCTGACGCTGCAAGTCCCGCCTCTCCCATCTCCTCATTGGTTTTTAGGAGCAAAAACCCACATGCATTTTCCTCAATGGTTTTAAGGAGCATATACCCACATGGGTGATTGAAAGATGAGCTGAGGTCCATACTCCAGTCCAGGTTTCAATTCATATTTTGCTTTTTAAACCAGCTCAAACAAAACCTGTAAAAATTAACTATAGACATTGAATTATACCGTGCAAATATACCAATGCTTTATAAGGAAATAATGCACACTCTAGAATGCCCTTCAATCCAATCAGAAATTAGTATTCAACAATGCCATGGTATAAGGAATGAGAACTGCAACTCCCCAACGAGCTTGGGAGAGGTGAAGGTTGAGTCATGCATCCTCCGAAACATGATCCGCCAAACCGCGCTCCTTAATTAACACTATTCAACTGACAACCGAAGTCAGCCTGCAGGCGCCTGACCCGCCACAAGGAGTCACTAGAGAGCGATGAACCAAGTAAAGTCCCCCCAGCCAAACCCTCCCCTAAACCGGACAACGCTGGGCCAATTGTGCTCCGCCCGATAGGACTCCCAGTCACAGCCGATTGTGACAGAACCTGGGATCACACCCAGGTTTGCAGTGACGTCTCAAGCACTTCAATGAAGGGATTTAGACCGCAGCGCCACTCGGGAGGCCCCATAGAATCGCATTCTATTACACATTTGTAGATGGAATTTTACAGCCATTCTAGAACCATCACCATCTAAGTAGAGGTTATCTAGGAATGTTCAGTTAGATATTTCTTGACCACCACTAAGGGCTCTTGGTGTATCTACATGTACAGTGCGTTCGGGAAGTATTCAGACCCCTTGACTTTTTCCGCACTTTGTTACGTTACAGCCTTATTCTAAAATGGATTAATTCATTTTTTTCCCTCATTAATCTCCACACAATAACCCAGAAGGACAAAGCAAAAACTGTTTTTTAGACATTTTTGCAAATCTATTAAAAATAAAAACCTGAAATATCAAGTAAGTATTCATAACCTTAACTCAGTATTTTGTTGAAGCACCTTTGGCAGCGATTACAGCCTTGAGTCTTCTTGGGTATGACGCTACAAGCTTGGCACACCTGTATTTGGGGAGTTTCACCCATTCTTATCTGCAGATCCTCTCAACCTCTGTCAGGTTGGATGGGGAGCGTCGCTGCACAGCTATTTTCAGGTCTGTCCAGAGATGTTCGATCTGGTTCAAGTCCGGGCTCTGGCTGGCCACTCAAGGACATTCAGAAACTTGTCTTGAAGCCACTCCTATGTTGTCTTGGCTGTGTGCTTAGGGTCATTGTCCTTTTGGAATGTAAACCTAGGCCAAATTCTGAGGTCCTGAGCGCTCTGGAGCAGGTTTTCATCACGGATCGCTCTGTACTTTATTCTGTTCATCTTTCCCTTGATCCTGTCCAGTCTCCCAGTCCCAACTGCTGAAAAACATCCCCACAGCATGATGCTGCCACCACCATGCTTCACCGTAGGGATGGTGCCAGGTTTCATCCAGACGTGTCACGTGACGCTTGGCATTCAGGCCAAAGGAATCTTGTTTCTCATGGTCTGAGAGTCCTTTAGGTGCCTTTTGGCAAATTCCAAGCGGGCTGTCATGTGCCTTTTACTGAGGAGTGGCTCCCGTCTGGCCACTCTACCATAACGCCCTGATTGGTGGAGTTCTGCAGAGATGGTTGTCCTTCTGGAATGTTCTCCCATCTCCACAGAGGAACTCTGGACCTCTGTCAGAGCTCCCCAGATCTGTGCCTCGACACAATCCTGTCTCGGAGCTCTACGGACAATTGCTTCGACCACATGGCTTGGTTTTTGCTCTGACATACACTGCCAACTGTGGGACTTTATATGGACTGGTGTGTGCCTTTCCAAATCATGTCCAATCAATTGTATTTACCACAGGTGGACTCCAATAAAGTTGTAGAAACATCTCAAGGATGATCAATGGAAACGATACACCTGAGCTCAATTTCGAGCAAAGGGTCTGAATACTTATCTAAATGTGATATTTCCATTTTTATTGGTAATACATTTGCAAACGTTTCTAAAAACCTGTTTTTGCTTTGTCATTATGGGATATGTGTGTAGATTGATGAGGGGAAAAAACAAATGAATCTATTTTAGACTAAGGCTGTAATGTAACAAAATGTGGAAAAAGGGAAGGGGTCTGAATACTTTCCGAATGCACTGTATGCATCTTCTGTGATACTGGGGAATCCATGATACTTCAAATAGTCTTTGAGTAGTCTTCATTCTTGATTTTATACATTATTAATTCAGGCCCACAACCACCACTGCTTTCTGTGGACATAATGTTAAATAATGAATGTTATCCCCCTCTTAATACATGAACGTGTGGTGTGTGTGTAATTAATAATATATGAAGCACTGTATATAAATCATATCGCAATGGGTTGTTATTTGACTTGTCATCATCACACCAGCTTTACAGATATTTGAATCATATCACTTCACATACTTACCATTCAAAATAAAATAAAATTGATTAAATTGGGGGGGGGGGGGGGGGGGGGGTTGCCAGCCCGGTGGCCATTTGATTAATTGTTCAGCCCTATGGCTTGGGGATAAAAGCTAATAAGGAGCCTTTTGGATCTAGACCGGTACCGCTTGCCGTGCGGTAGCAGAGAAAACAGTCTATGACTTGGGTGACTGGAGTTTTTGACCATTTTTTGGGGAGAAGAAGTCGGAGGTTGTATTTCAAGGCCTTCCTTCAAACTCAGTGCCTCTTTGCTTGAAATCATGGGAGAAATCAAAAGCAGTCAACCAAGACCTTAGAAAATAAATTGTAGACCTCCACAAGTCTGGTTCATCCTTGGGAGAAATGTCCAAACGCCTTAAGGTACCACGTTCATCTGTACAAACAATAGTACACAAGTATAAACACCATGGGACAATTCAGCCGTCATACCGCTCAGGAAGGAGACGCGTTCTGTCTCCTAGAGATGAATGTACTTCAAATCAATCCCAGAACAACAGCAAAGGACCTTGTGAAGATGCTGGAGGAAACAGGTACAAACATATCTATATCCACAGTAAAACGAGTCCTATATCGACATAATCTGAAAGGCCGTTCAGCAAGGAAGAAGCCACTGCTCCAAAACAGCCATGAAAAAGCCAGACTACGGTTTGCAACTGCACATGGGGACAAATATCGTCCTTTTTGGAGAAACGGCCTCTGGTCTGATGAAATGAAAATAGAACTGTTTGGCCATAATGACCATCGTTATGTTTGGAGGAAAAATGAGGAGGCTTGCAATCTGAAGAACACCATCGCAACTGTGAAACACAGGGGTGGCAGCATCATGTTGTGGGGGTGCTTTGCTGCAGGAGGGGCTGGTGCACTTCTCAAAATAGATGGCATCTTGAGGAAGGAAAATGTTGTGCTATATTGACGCAACATCTCAAGACAACAGTCAGGAAGTTAAAACTTGGTCGCAAATGAGTCTTCCAAATGGACAATGACCCCAAGCATACTTCCAAAGTTGTGGCAAATGGCTTAAGAACAACAAAGTAAAAGTATTGGAGTGGCCATCACAAAGCCCTGACCTCAATCCTATAGAACATTTGTGGACAGAACTGAAAAAGCGTGTGCGAGCAAGGAGGCCTACAAACCTGACTCTGTTACACCAGCTCTGTCAGGAGGAATGGGCGAAAATTCACCCAATTTATTGTGGGAAGCTTGTGGAAGACTACCCAAAACGTTTGAACCAAGTTAAACAATTAAAGGCAATGCTACCAAATACTAATTGAGTGTATGTAAACTTCTGACCCACTGGGAATGTGATGAAAGAAATAAAAGCTGAAATAAATCATTCTCTCTACTATTATTCTGACATTTCACATTCTTAAAATTAGGTGGTGATCCTAACTGACCTAAAACAGGGATTTTTTTTACCAGGATTAAATGTCAGAAATTTTGAAACTGAGTTTAAATGTATTTGGTAAGGTGTATGTAAACTTCCGACTTCAACTGTAGGTCCTGGATGGCAGGAAGCTTGGCCTCAGTACGGTCGGATGCCAAGCAGCTGCCATGACAGGCAGTGATGCAACTGGTCAGGATGCTCTTGATGGCGACAGACTGTGTTTGTCTATTGTTGTGACATGGATGAAGATCAGATCACATTTTATGACCAGTTTATGCAGAAGTCCAGGTAATTCCAAAGGGTTCACATACTTTTTCTTGCCACTGTCAGTGTTCCTTTTGTCCAGGTGATAAAGGGAAGTGTGGAGTGCGATTGAGATTGCGCCAACTCTGGATCTGTTGAGAAAGTATGTGAATTGGAGTGGGTCTAGGGTTTCCGGGATGGTGGTGTTGTGAGCCATGACCACCCTTTCAAAGCACTTCATGGCTACCAACGTGGGTGCTACTGGGCAGTAGACATTTAGGCAGGTTACCTTCACTTTCTTGGGCACAGGGACTATGGTGGTCTGCTTGAAACATGTAGGTATTACAGGCTCGGTTAGGGAGAAGTTGAAAATGTCAGTCAAGTGACCTACACGTCCTGGTAATCCATCTGGCCCCAAATATATAAACAAACTGCTGTATCCTTGTCTCCTTTCTATTAATCTGGTACACACTTGACACATGCTACCCTCCCTAGATTTTCTCTAATTATAGACAAGCCTTCTTTGTGTGTATTTAATATGTATTTAGAGTTTGCAGTGACTTCTCATTTCCCAAAACGTCTGCCATTTCACTTTGCATGATTTACCTTGGTTTGCTGTGTTTCTCTTGTTTTCTTATTTTATTGAATGTAGACCCATCCCCTTTGGCTGGTGGTCTGTTGTGTTTATCCCTGATTGATTGGTATAGCATCTATGATTCGCATCATCAATTGCACAGTCTGTTTTATCTGTTGTTATCAGAAGTCCTTAGGTGATTTGGTTGTTCTATTTCTGTTGTATGTGAGATGCTACTCGTTTAGCCTCAACTGAGAACAAGTGTTGGTTTGCTTCTTTTCAAACATAACAGCTGTTCTCCTTGGGAGACGGTAATTGGCCTCGGTCTGCCACACCTGGGCCTCATTGACCTAAGAAGAACCTGCTTGGTTATAATAGAGCTTCTAACTCATTTCTGGACTGCTGCTATAGGAGTAAGACTAGTGCCAAACTGCTGCTGCCGCCGTCACCCCAGCCACCAACGACCTTGCAGCCAGATGGGGACCTGAGTCGACCACACTCTCCTATAGGCAGATACTATATGCAGGACGGTCAACCCTTAAACATGTGAGTCTGGTTGACTACTTCTGTTCAGAATGTCTCCCTGCTCATGCATGTTTTACTACCCCCCCCCCCCACTTGATGAAAATGGACGATGAGGAATGACTGGCGACGACTTCCGACGGGCAAATACAGGATGAGTGTTAGAGTAGAAGCGCCACCATGAGTAGAAGCATGTACATTATGTTTGGGACTGAGTATTGTGTGCAATGGTGTAACCAAAATTATTATTTGAAGTAAACAAATTTCCTTAAACCTTGTCTGTGTGGTGGCCTGGGATCTAGAACCTGAACTTGACTCCTGCGCACACACATGCACACCCTCTGAGTCGTGCTGCATCAATGCCAGAGCTAAAGGACTGGGAGTCACTATAAATATTTTATATGGCACAGTCCATGTGGGAAGAAAAATATTTTTAGACACTTTTCCTAATGCTCTCAGATGCTTGGATCGTAGTGTGTGTGTGTGTGTGGATGGGGGGGGGGGGGGTTGTTCCATTGCATATGTGTGTATGCAGACTGCACTGGGGATCCTCAAGGTGATCTTATCTCTCTGGACTCTCTATCCCTGAAGAATGGCTTGATTTATAATACCCTGTTTGCCTGAGGTGGGACTCCTAAATTGCATGTGAGCACACGCCCTCCCTCATCACGGCTAAAACAGATCATCTTAACGGGACACATTGAGGGCAGACCCAGAGTCCTACTGTGCAAAAACTGGTGGAATCAATATTGCGATGTGGAATCTGTGAAAAATACATTGGATTTGAAAAATGGAATTGTTTTGAAGGTGAAATTTCAACCACAGGGTAATCAAATTAAAACAGACAAACCTTGTAACTTTACGTCAGATCGTCAACATTATATCCACTATCAGAAAACAAAACAATAGGCTGGTCAGTACCTCCTACTGGGGAACTGATATACAGCAGTGGTCAACAACCGGTCGATCGCCAAGGCATTCCTGGTCGATGCCAAACATTTCTGTAAAAAACCAAGAGATAAACCTTGTGTTCCAATTTTTTTATTTATTCATCTTGTACTGTTGGGGGTAGGTGCACCAGATTCAGCTGCACTGCGCACCTACCCGGCACACAGTGCTCCTGGGGGAGCAACTCAAGTGCACTATAGGCCTACCACTGGCCAATCGGATGGCTCAGATTACTGTCTACAGTAATGTAGCAGACGTAAAACTAAGTCACTGCAGTTGATACAGTTGATACAGTTTAAAAAAGTATAAAATCTATGACTAGAGTGTCAACAAATAGAGCAGAGCTGCTGTTTTTGAGCTCTTAAGTTTATTCGGCACGGTCAACACTTTCTATTCAACACTTACATAAGTTATAACATGCACTTGTGCTACAACCAGCACTGCAGCTGCAGGAAAATGTATCGATAGGCTTATTATTAGCAGCTTGGGTCTTTTTAATATCAAGGAATATTTCACTTTCTCTGGACATAGGAGCACTGGTGTAAAAAGTAACCAATAGTCATACTTGCGTAAAAGTGAAAGTAAACCAGTAAAATACTACTTGAGTAAAAGTCTAAAAGTATTGGGTTTTAAATATACTTAAGTATCAAAAGTAAATGTAATCGCAAAATATACTTAAGTATCAAAAGTACAAGTATAAATAATTTCAAATTCTTTGTCTTAAGCAAAGCAGACAGCCACATTTGAGTTTATTTTATTTACAGATAACCAGGGGCACACTCAGACATCATTTACAAACAAAGCATGTGTTTAGTGAGTCCGCCAGATCAGAGGCAGGAGGGATGACCATGTGATTTAAACCACATTTTCCTGTCCTGCTAAGCATTCAAATTGTAATGAGTACTTTGGGTGTCAGGGAAAATGTATGGAGTAAAAAGTATATTATTTTCTTTAGGAATGTAGTGAAGTAAAAGTTGAAAAAAATATAAATAGGAAAGTACAGATTCCCAAAAAAACGACTTAAGTAGAACTTTGTCAGTGTCGGTGGAGGAAAAGGAGAGCGGAGGATGAGGAGCGCACCCGGTCTGCTGTCCTTTCCCTCCACTGAGACTGTCAGTGGAGACCATCAGATGCAGGCTCAAATCTTTTTGTTACCTCAGCTGTGCCTCACAAGTAATAGAACAACTGGTGTGATCATATAGCCTGTTTCAATTGTTGAAATATATATATTTTTTAATTATCTGAGATTAACAAGAATGCATTGGCAGGGCAATTCAGACAATATGCTGTAGTGTTTTGTGCCTATAACCTACTGCACAAACCTCATTACTACAGTACTGTTTTTAATAGGTTAATGTTGCATAGGGACGTTTTTTACGTTGTGTTAAAAAAACATCAGTGGTAGACCTCGGCTTGCAACTTGACTCAGAAAGTTATCTCAACTCAAAGGTTGGTGACCACTGATCTACAGCTACCCTGGTCTCCCATCCAGGGTTTTAACCAAGCCCTGCTTAGGTATATTTGTCACTGATTATTACCAATGTGCCACCATGAGAATGGTTGAGATTGCCACTTAACAGTTAATCAATTAAGTTGCTATCAAAGTTATTCCTAAGGCTAGGTTTAACAGAGCAAATAAATGGTGGCCATAATTTATCACTCATATCATCAATATTGCAAAGTTAAAGAATAGTGTCAAATCAACCTTTATTTTATACCCCTTTTTTCGTGATATCCAATTGCGATCTTGTCTCATTGCTGCAACTCCCCAAAGAGCTTTGGAGACTCATGCGTCCTCCGAAACATATCCTGCCAAACTACGCTTCTTAACCCGGAAGCCGGCCGCACTAATGTGTCGGAGGAAACACTGTTCAACTAACAACCGCAGTCAGCCTGCAGGCGCCCGGCCCGCCACAAGGAGTCACTAAAGCACAATGAGCCAAGTAAATCCCCCCTGGCCAAACCCTCCACTAACTCGGACGACGCTGGGCCAATTGTGCACCACCTTATGGGAGTCCCAGTCACAGCCTGGGATCGAACCCGGGTCTGTAGTGCAGTGCCTTAGACCGCTGCACCACTTGGGAGACCAAAGCAACCTTTATTTGAAGCTCATTTAAAATTTGATTTAGTCCTTTAACTTTGGTTTATGGGTGAAATGATGTGAATCCAACATCAATTATAAATATTTAGACAAACTGGAATTAAAGCCAGACTAAGTCAGTGGCACAGATGGAACGATCCAAGCAAAAAATAAATCTCCTTCAAATGTTGATATTTTGTTGCGTTGACAATCAAACACATTCCAACATCACTTTTGAAATACATTAAATAGCCTATTAACTAGATGACAAGTTAGAAAATGATATGTTGGATTCACTTCTCCAACTTGTAAGAATATTTCAAAGATAAATACACAACACAGAGGACTAGAGGACTCAAGGTGAAGTGGACTAAAAGTCAATAGTACTAAAGGTCAAGAGGGAATTAATAATCAATGGAAATAGTGTTTTTTCTGTAATAGGAAATGAATCATGAATGGGCCAGAGACATGGGAGTAATTTGTCTACACATTGAGGCTGAAATAGGATACAGCTTTATTGCACGGAATTCTAATTGGTCAACCACAGGTTAGGGTTAGGTTATAAACGACATCCTGTCCCTTTGTTCTGTGAAGAGAATCACTGAGGACAGGGGAGAATGAACATCTACCTCTCAGCATAACATCTATGATTTGTCTTCTTTGAATAAACCTATTTTCTCCCCCCTGATTTGCCTTAGGGTCTGTGTTATTGAAGAGTAACATCAACTGCGAACACTTGGTGTCGTGAACCAGATTAATTGGTCTTGAAAACTCAACTGTGTGTTGATCCAAGGAAAAGAGAGAGAGAGAGAGAGAGAGAGAGAGAGAGAGAGAGAGAGAGAGAGAGAGAGAGGGCTGAGTGCAACCCATGGGGTTTAACTCTTAATCTCCTGATTGACTGCTAACATATTGCTGGGTGAGTCTAGACCAATAAAATTTAAAAGAACCAAAACAGATTTAAATTAGTGCATGCAATGAGTGATAGGTATACAGTATGTGATGCAAAAGGTTTGAGTCCTTTGTTCTGTTACAGGGTTTAGTCCTTTGTTTGCTCTGTTAGGGGTTTGAGTCCTCCTCTGTTACCGGTTTGTTAAATCTCAAGTCCTCTTTTAAAAGGTTTGAGTCCTTTTTGTGAAACCTTGTTGCATAGAAGTGAGTTGCTAGTTGAGTAGCAGTTTTTACACGTGTGAGTAATGTAAGCCTTCAACAAGTTACCAGGCCATACAGAAACTATTTGTATTCTAGAAGATAGGTTTGAGTTCTCAAAGGGTTATAAATATATACTGTATACACTCAGCAAAAAAAGAAACGTCCTCTCACTGTCAACTGCGTTTATTTTCAGCAAACTAAACGTGTAAATATTTGTATGAACATAACAAGATTCAACAACTGAGACATAAACTGAACAAGTTCCACAGACATGTGACTAACAGAAATGGAATAAAGTGTCCCAAAAGTAACAGTCAGTATCTGGTGTGGCCACCAGCTGAATTAAGTACTGCAGTGCATCTCCTCCTCATGGACTGCACCAGATTTGCCAGTTATAGCTGTGAGATGTTACCCCACTCTTCACCCAAGGCACCTGCAAGTCCCAGGACATTTCTGGGGGGAATGGCCCTAGTCCTCACTCTCCGATCCAACAGGTCCCAGACGTGCTCAATGGGATTGAGATCCGGGCTATTCGCTGGCCATGGCAGAACACTGACATTCCTGTCTTGCAGGAAATCACGCACAGAACGAGCAGGCTGGTTGGTGGCATTGTCATGCTGGAGGGTCATGTCAGGATGAGCCTTCAGAAAGGGTACCACATGAGGGAGGAGGATGTCTTCCCTGTAACACACAGCGTTGAGATTGCCTGCAATGACAACAACCTCAGTCCGATGATGATGTGACACACCGCCCTAGACCATGACGGACCCTCCACCTCCAAATCGATCCCGCTCCAGAGTACAGGCCTCGGTGTAACACTCATTCCTTCGACGAGAAACACGAATCCGATCATCACTCCTGGTGAAACAAAATCGTCAGTAAAGAGCACTTTTTGCCAATCCTGTCTGGTCCAGCAACGATGGGTTTGTGCCCATAGGCGACATTGTTGCCGGTGATGTCTGGTGAGGACCTGCCTTACAACAGGCCTACAAGCCCTCAGTCCAGCCTCTCTCAGCCTATTGCGGACAATCTGAGCACTGATGGAAAGATTGTGCGTTCCTGGTGTAACTCGGGCAGTTGTTTTTGCCATCCTGTACCTGTCCCGCAGGTGTGATGTTCGGATGTACTGATCCTGTGCAGGTGTTGTTACACGTGGTCTGCCACTGCGAGGACGATCAGCTGTCCGTCCTGTGTCCCTGTAGCGCTGTCTCACAGTACAGACATTGCAATTTATTGCCCTGGCCACATCTGCAGTTCTCATGCCTCCTTGCAGCATGCCTAAGGCACATTCACACAGATGAGCAGGGACCCTGGGCATCTTTCTTTTGGTGTTTTTCAGTCAGTAGAAAGGCCTTATTAGTGTCCTAAGTTTTCATAACTGTGACCTTAATTACCGTCTGTAAGCTGTTAGTGTCTTAACGACCGTTCCACAGGTACTTGTTCATTCATTTTTATGGTTCATTGAACAAGCATGGGAAACAGTGTTTAAACCCTTTACAATGAAGATCTGGGAAGTTATTTGGATTTTTACAAATTATCTTTGAAAGACAGGGTCCTGAAAAGGGACGTTTCCTTTTTTTGTTGAGTTTGTATACACTACCGTTCAAAAGTTTGGGGTCACTTATAAATGTCCTTGTTTTTTAAACAAAAGCAACAACAAAAACATGTCCATTAAAATAACATCAACTTGATCAGAAATTCAGTGTAGACATTGTTAATGTTGTAAATGACTATTGTGTAGCTGGAAATGGCAGATTTTCTTATGGAATATCTACATAGGCCCATTATCAACAACCATCGCTTCTGTGCTCCAATGGCACATTGTGTTAGCTAATCCAAGTTTATTGTTTTAAAAGGCTAATTGATCATTAGAAAACCCTTTTGCAATTATGTTAGCACAGCTGAAAACTGTTGTGCTGATTAAAGAAGCAATAAAACTGGCCTTTAGACTAGTTGAGTTTCTGGAGCATCAGCATTTGTGGGTTCGATTACAGGCTCAAAATGGCCAGAAACAAATAACTTTCTTCTGAAACATCGTCAGTCTATTCTTGTTCTGAGAAATGAAGGATATTCTATGTGAGAAATTGCCAAGAAACTGAAGATCTCGTACAACGCTGTGTACTACTCCCTTCACAGAACTGCACAAACTGGCTCTAACCAGAATAGAAAGAGGAGAGGGAGGCCCCGGTGCAGCAACTGAGCAAGAGGACAAGTACATTAGTGTCTAGTTTGAGAAACAGACGCCTCACAAGTCCTCAACTGGCAGCTTCCTTAAATAGTACCTGAATTACACCAGTCAACGTCAACAGTGAAGAGGCGACTCTGGGATGCTGACAGAGTTCCTCTGTCCAGTGTCTGTGTTCTTTTGCCCATCTTAATCTTTTCATTGGCCAGTCTCAGGTTTCAAGCGTCTGGTCAGCAATACCTGGTTTGAGTCAACATATTCTGACAGCAGTGACGACCAATGTCTTAGGCCAACCAGAGCACAGGCGGTAAAATGAAAAAAAAAAAACAAACCTCCAGTGACAGTAATCACACAAATAAACATCTCCAAAGCTATGGCCAAGAGGAAATTAAGCCACTACAGCATGAGTTGGGCCATCAACCTTGGTCAACTGGTCTCACAGGGTAAGAGAGAGATGACACCTAGTTGTACGGCTGCCATACAAGTTGCTAAGGAGCCTACTATTAAAGAACTTTGCTCCTTCATGGGCTTGTGCAACTACAACAGATGCTAGGTGGACTCCTTCCCCGAAATTGCACAACCCCTTAACGACCTCCTCAAGGGAGAACCTGATTCAAAAGACTCTGTAGCCTTCACGGAAGAACAGAAAGAGGATTTTGGCAAGCTCAAACTAGCTCTGTCATCAGTGCCGGCTTTGGGCATTCCGGACTCAGGGCAACCAACCGTTCACCATCTTTGTGGCTGAAAAAGATGGCTACATGACCTCAGTGCTGACACAAGACCATGGTGATTGTCAGAAACCTGTAGGCTATTATTTGAGGAAACTGGATGTCTCAGAGCTATGCAGGCTACTTACGTTGCTGTGTCGATGGTGCCATCGCTTTTTCTCGACCAACATGTTACCATTAAGTGTCCACATGCTGTTCATATTCTTTTGACCATGAATCGAGCTGCACAGGTCACAGCTGCTCGTTGGAACAAATGGTCAACGATGTTGGAGGCTCCTAACATCATCATACAACGTTGCACAACATGTAATCCAGCTAATCTGATGCTTCCTCCAGATACCACATTACTTGAGTTGGTTTTGGATCAGCTCTCTGATGGGTTTATAGAGTCATCCGTTGGAAAACCCTGAGTTTATCTTATACACAGACGGTTCAATCATTGTGGATGGGGGTGTGAGGAAGGCAGGCTGGGCAGTTACTACAATGGACAATGTGATAGTGACAGGCACGTTACCAGCAGGAATATCAGCACAGGTGGCGTAGAATCCTGGTGTGCGGAAGGAGGCTGAGGCTGTTGTGGCGAATTGCAACATTTGTATGGAAAACAACACCAAGGCACGAGTGAAAGTACAGACACTACGAGCGCCTGCCCCACCAGGACTGTTCAGACATCTATAGCTTGATTACATTACACTGCCCAAATGTAAAGGACAGGAAGATTTGCTGGTCGTTGTTGATCGTTTCTCACGATGGGGTTGAAGCCTGCCCTACTAAGAAAGGAACCGCACAACACACAGCTAAAATCCTGATTTGAGAAATAATTTCCCGATGGGGATTTCAGGACCAATTAGATTTCGACCCACAGAAAAAGTGTGTCAGGAGGTAGACTGGCAACTACACTGCCCTTACCATCCTCAGTCGAGTGGGCAGGTAGAAAGCACAAAACAAGTTTTGAAAGAGAGAATTTATAGCATGGCCGGATACATTGCCTAAGGTATTATGTATTATACGACAACACATAACAAAACCACAGGGTTGAGTCCTTTTGAGGTCGTCACAGGTCGACCAATGCCACTACCAGGCATGTTAGATTTGAGAAAAGCAGATGTTCACTTTTTGAGTGACACAATTCTTAACTATTGCATACAACTCTCTAATGCGTTAGGGGAAGCAGACAGAGGACAGGACGTAGTACCAGGACAGTGGGTGATGGTAACAAAAAAAATATATGTAACAGAGACATTAGGGCCAAAACGGGAAGGTCCTTATCAAGTTTTGCTCATAACGAGGTCAGCAGTAAAAGTCCAGGGAAAATCACGATGGATACATGTCACTCATTGCAAGGTTGTCCATTTTGATGACAAAGTGGAGGCTGGAGAATAAAGAACTGATTGATTAGCAATCGGGGGCCAATCTCGGGTGAAGAAGCATAGCAAGATGATCAGAACCTGATAAGCTTCTATGCTGTATACCCTCGCCGTCATCATATGGGGGAAATCTAGGTGAAATGTCCCAACTTTTTCCTGAAAATTGGGACATGCTTACTTATGAAAATCTATGTGAAATTTCAAATTCTCTTGAAACCAGGACATGTTACTTTCACTTTTTTGTTTCCTTCGTTACAGGTTGTGGTAAACTATTGACTGAAGCAATATACCTTGACTGAAGGACTGTACCTGAAACGATACAAGATCACTGGTGAAGTGTTCATTAGAGAAGTCCTTATCAACCAGTGGAACGGAAGAAGAATTCCTCACTACTGGCAGACTGTCAGAACATAATCTCTAATAGTTATCTATGTGGGACTGATACCAGTGTGGAAGAGCTGGTCACTTTGAAAGGACTTGGTGAATGATTACCTTGCCAATAGGACGATTGAATATTATTGTCTGGAAGACAATTATTTTTGGGGGTGAGTTTCCTCCTAATACAGGATGTGGTAGGAATCGTAAGGGACATCATCATTATACCTGTTATTATACCTGTCATTATACCTTATTTTCTCTAACTTTCTTTGAAATCTATTTCTTATTGTAACATCAAGTAAAATATTCCCTTTGGGTTTTATAGAAATGCAAGGTGTTTAATGTGAATGATTTATGCTTACTGCTAATGTGTTTTTATACTGTATATTTTCATGTTTTCTAAAAATACATTTGAAGTATATTTATTTTTTTAAATGGTCTAGGGAGGAGTGTAAGAATATTTAGAAGATAAATACACAAAGCAGAGGACTAGAGATCAAGAGGACTAAAAGTCATTAGAGTACTAAAGGTCAAGAGGGAATTAACAATCAATGGAAATAGTGTTTTTTCAGTAATAGGGAATTAATGATCAAAGGGTCAGAAACATGGGAGGAACAACCACAGGCTAGGGTTGGGTTATTAACTACATCAATTCTCTTTGTTCTGTGGAGAGAATCACTGAGGACAGGAGAGAATGAACATCTACCTCTCAACATCTATGATTTCTCCCTCCGATTTGCCTTGGTCTGTGTTATTGAAGAGTAACATCAACTGCTAACAAACTCAACCAAAAATACAATTTAAAGAATGGGATTAAGCTAGTGGCTCAGATGGAACTATCCAAGCAGTATTTACATTTCCTTTTAAATGTTGATATTTGGTTGTGTTGTCAACCAAACAGAATTCAATATTACTTTTGTAATAGAGTAAATAGCCTAAAGTTAAGGCTATTTTACAAACTAATGTAACATTCAACCTTAAAATGAGTAACACATCCATGTCAACATTTTGTAGGTTACTGTCACAATACATTTTTTCTTATATAATGCGTGCATGTTCAAGATGGCCTGCTTAGGTCATAGTGGTTCTGTGGAGATTTACAATTGCTGTAATAATCTCTGCAGAAACTCTAACGGCATTGATCACTTGCACCATGTACTTTTAGTCTAATCTCAACTGCAATCCAGGTCTCTCGCTTCGCTCTCTCTCTCTCTGTGTCTGTGTTGGTCTCTGTGTTAACTCCTGCATTTTTAAACAGGCCTGCAGGTAATTGGGTCAGTGGCCAGAATACATGCACAAACACACAGGCCTGGATGATCATTTCTGGACCTCTAACCTTCTTCTACCTTGATATGACCTTGCTTTCAATCTGGTGAGAACCTACTGATTTAACCAAGTTCAACAGCTGTTAGCTAGAGGCAAGATGGCAGCACACTGCTACAACTACAAATAAACAGCATGAAACGAGAGGTACAGCGCTAAAACCATGGCAACCAACTGAGGCTGTTATTTTAAAATGGAGGAATTCATTCACATTCTTCTTCTATACTCTTCCTCATCCTCTCGTCCTTCTGTCCAGATAATTGCAGCCTTTCTCACTGCTAATGAAAAACAGCAGTGCCACGGAGTCATCGCTGTGTGTTTACCTGAGTGACACATAGGGGAAAGGCGAGGGGGGAAGAAACAGCGGAAACCGAGAGAGACGGAGTGAGGGAGGAAATGCAGTGAAAGAGAAAAAGGTGATATGCACACTCCGTCTCTCTTCCTCCATTCTGTTTTGTCTCTGTTACTAGGCAACACCTGCAGGCATGGGCTAAATAAAGCCTTGCACCAGCCACTCACCCCCCCCTTTTCTATCTCCATCCTTCATCTCTCTCCCTTACCGCCTCTCTCGCTCCCAGTATTCATCCCTCTCTCACCACCATAATCTCTAACCCCATCTTACTCTCCCTCACCCCTTCCCTCCATCCTTTTCTCACCCCTCCTCAGCTTCAAATTGTCCCTGAGCCAAAAGCAGAGGATATCCACAGCAAGGCCTTGAACCTTCAGAGCTACCTTGGCAGTTTGTGTTTGTCATGTTCTACCATGAATGCAGAACACATTTTCCTTGACAGCTTCTTTTCTCTCTGACCGTGATTTCTGAAGAACGACTATTAGATAGAGGGGAAAACAACAGTAGAGAGAAGAGTAAGGAAGTAAACCCTGTGGACCCTGCTAGCTGAATCTCTACAGGAAATAAACCCCATCACCATGGAGACTCGTCAGCAACAGGAACCAGATATTGTTAACAATGGTCTGTGATTATCCCAATTACATGAAAGACACCTGTTCTCGAGCATTTATACTGAACTAAAATATAAATGCAACAATTTCAAAGATTTTATTAAGTTACAGTTCATATAAGAAAATCAGTCAATTGAAAGGAATTCATTAGGCCCGAATCTATGGATTTCACATGACTGGGAATACAGATATGCACCTGTTGGGTCAGATATATATATATAAAAAAAAATTGCCTCATGCAGCACGACATCTCCTTCACATAGAGTTGATCATATTGTTTATTGTGTCCCGTGGACTGTTGTTCCACTCCTCTTCAATGGCTGTGTGAAGTTGCTGGATATTGGCGGGAACGTGTACATTGATCCAGAACATTCCAAACATGCTCAATGGGTGACATATCTGGTGATTATGCATGCCATGGAAGAACTAGGATATTTCCAGCTTCCAGGAATGCTTGCAACATGGGGCTGTGCATTACCATGCTGAAACATGAGGTGATGGTGGCGGGTGAGCCTCAGGGTCTCATCACTGTATCTTTGTGCATTCAAACTGCCATCGATAAGATGTAATTGTGTTCATTGTCCGTAGCTTATGCCTGCGCATAAAATAACCCCACCACCACCATGGGGGGACTCTGTTCACAACGGTGACATCAGAAAACCACTCGCCCACAACGTCATACACGTGGTTTGCGTTTGAGGCCAATTGGACGTACTGCCAAATTCTCTAAAATGACGAAGGTGGCTTGATAGACAAATGAAAATTCAATTATCTGGCAAAAGCTCTGGTGGATATTCCTGCAGTCAGCAAGCCAATTGGACACTCCCTAAAGACTTTAAACACTTCTGGCATTGTGTTTGTCACACAACACAACTCCAATGTACATTTCAGAAGGGCCTTTCATTATCCCTAGCACAAGGTGCACCTATGTAACGATCATGCTGTTTAATATGCTACACCGGTGGATTGATTAACTTGGCAAAGGAAAATGCTCACAAACAGGGATGTAAACAAATCTGTGCAAAACAATTGAGAGAAATAAGCTTTTTGTGCATATGGAACATTTCTGGGATCTTTTATTTCAGCTCATGAAACATGGGACCAACACTTTACATGTAGCGTTGATATTTTTGTTCAGTGTAGCTCAATTATATTAAAGTGTTCTGTTCTTGGTCATATGGTCACTATGGTCTCTGTAGACAAATGCAGAGAAATGTCTTTTGGGGGTTTAAACCACAAATCCTGTCTTTTCGCAGAAGATGAGTCAGAGAGCTAAAGCTGCATTACAAATGACACGTAAATCCATGAAAATCTGTGTGTGTGTGTTTAAGGTCTGTATGGGTGAATTTAAGTGGAAGCGTGTGGACTAAAAGTATTTAGCATTTTGAAATGTCTGTGTTAGCCTGTAGCCACATGTGTCTGTGGAGGCTGAGTGGGATTAGACTTCATCCAAGCTCTATACCCAAATGCCTCCACTCCATGTGAATCTGTGAGTTGCGTAAGGGCATCTATTATATAATTCGAAACATATATTCATATCCACGAGCCGAGGCTTGCAGTCGGAGAGCATGAACCATGCAACAGCAGCAGATTGGAGAAGAGAAGGAGAGAGAGAAAAGGAAAGGAGTTTGGAAGGAGGGGAGTGGATGAGGAAAGAAGAGGAAGTGAAAGGAGAGGACGAGGGAAGTGGAAACAGGGGAAGGTGGTTGGGTAGGCAAAGAGGGGAAGGGGTGATACGAGGAGATTCGGTTCGCTTGCTTGATTCTGGGTGGATGGTTCAGCCTAATGAAAACGTGACGGATCAAACAATGGGAGGAAGTGCACTAGAGAGACAATAGGGTTTTGATATAGCCATTGAAATGGCTAACGTAAGACGAAGTACACTCATCTCAGATGTATTTACAGTAACTGAGAAGGTTTTGGGTGTTTAGGATAGCAAACATGGTGGATTGTCTTGGTCCGAGAGACCATTTGATTAAAGTGCCTGTCTGGAACATTTAGGGTCCAGAGATTGAAGCAGAGGCCTGCTTTAAAAGCTCAGCACAGGAGAGAGGTAGAGATCAGAAGAGAAAATAGGGGGAAAGTAGAAATGATAAACAAAAGGTGTGAGAAGAGGAAGGTAAGGGAGGTTAGAGAGCAGAGGGAGAGAAAGCAGGAATGAAGTTACAGTAGAGCGAGGTAGAAAGCGTAGTGAATGATGTGTTCCTACAGGGAACATGTTATGGTATTAGTGAGCTGGCACATGGAGCAGCAGCTAAAAGACACTGGGCATCACTCACTCTGACAGAGCAGAGTAAAGTACACAGACAAGTTCCTCCCTCTGTTTAATACTCTCAAAACGCCACACATCCATGACAACTAGTCAACGTACCAGATGACACCTGATTTCCCAGTGCACTACTTTTGACCAAGGCCCATTGGGGTTTGGTCAAAAGTAGTGGTATTAAACTAAATTGGTAATATGGTGCCATTTGGGACACAGACCTGCAGTTGGTCTTCAGTCTCCCTCTTCCTCCAAGCCCACATACTGCACCTGGTCAGTCTCCCTCGCGTACTGCACCTGGTCAGTCTCCCTCTCGTACTGCACCTGGTCAGTCTCCCTCTCGTACTGCACCTGGTCAGTCTCCCTCTCGTACTGCACCTGGTCAGTCTCCCTCGCGTACTGCACCTGGTCAGTCTCCCTCTCATACTGCACCTGGTCAGTCTCCCTCTCGTACTGCACCTGGTCAGTCTCCCTCGCGTACTGCACCTGGTCAGTCTCCCTCTCGTACTGCACCTGGTCAGTCTCCCTCTCGTACTGCACCTGGTCAGTCTCCCTCTCGTACTGCACCTGGTCAGTCTCCCTCGTGTACTGCACCTGGTCAGTCTCCCTCTCATACTGCACCTTGTCAGTCTCCCTCTCATACTGCACCATGTCAGTCTCCCTCTCATACTGCACCTTGTCAGTCTCCCTCTGGCACAGGGGTGTCAAACTATTCCATGTCTGCTGGTTTTTGGTTTTTCCTTTCAATTAAAAGACCTAGACAACCAGATGAGGGGAGTTCCTTACTAATCAGTGACAATCAATCAAGTACAAGGGAGGAGCAAAAACCCGCAGACACTCGGCCATCCGTGGAATGAGTTTGACACGTGCTCCAGCACCTCCTCTTCCCATATTTCCTCCATTCTATAATGTTCCCTCTTTCTTATGTCTCCACTAGTTCCAGACAGCATGAAAGAAGAGGGGAAGAGAAGGACAAGTATTCTTTCTCTGTTCTCCCTCTTCCAGCTGCAGTGAGAGGAGGATGGAGGAAGAGGATGGAATGAGAAAAGCAAGTGTATTCTTTCTTTTCCTCTCTTCCAGCTGCAGTGAGAGGTGAGGGGGCTGCACGGTCATCATGACTCCTGTCATCATGGCAGCAGAGATGGGTTAGAAACAGGAGGTGTATGGCTGATGGTGTGTGTGTGTATGGTTGGTTGTGTGATATGACGCAGTTAAGTCATGTTGGGGTTGGAATTCTATTTCAATGCACTTCAGAGACTTTATATGAATTTAATACTTTTAATCAATTCCACCTTTCTTCTTACTTACAATGATAAAAAAATTAAATGGCCATTAAGAGAAACTTTCAAACATGCACAATAAGAAAAAAACAACACTCTCTCCATGTTATGCCAGTGGAGTTGAGTTTTGTTAAAATAAAACCGGCAATAGAAAATAAAAGTCACTAAAGCATTGAAGCACACCAAGTCTGGGGGAGCATGGAAGAGTCCACATGCCCTGTCTAGGAGGGGTGGCCATTCTGCTATGGCAGTGGTTTAGAAGTACTACTGAGCTACCCAACACCCCTCTTCTCTCTCATGTTTGGTCTAGCTCTTGTCTGGCCAGCATTGCTCAACCTCATACAGCTCCACTTCCTCCCTTCTCCGTGTATCTTACTAGTCTAAAGTGGCTTCTCAACTCCTCTTCTCCATCTGCAAAAACATGGGTGACAACATGGTGGATGACCTCCAGTTCATTAACATCAGTGCAGCCAAAGAGAGGAAAACTTGTTAAGACTATTAAGTTACACATTTCCTTCTACTCGTCTCAGGTGCTGGTCAAATTCTCCCCTCCTCCCTCCCTCTCATCTCCTTTCAGGTGCTCGTCACCTCGATTTTCACCTCTCAATTCCTGTTTTGGGCTGACATCTTTATTCCCATTCTCTGTCTCCCCCTCTTTCACCTCCTCCTTCACCTCCTTCTCTTCCTCCCTGGGTCCCTGCCCCTGTTTGTCTCTGAATACCTCGACCCCCAGCATGCGGAGGTAGTGGAACCTCTCGTTGCGGGGCACGAAGGCTCTGATGGAGGTCTTGCCTCTCCAGCCACACAGCTCTATAGGACACTGAGGACCATCGGGGTTACTGAGGAAAGAGAGGGAGAGGACGGTGAGGGAGAGAGGGGGCGATAGAGGGAGAGGGAGGTCAGGGTGAATTCAACAGATAATATAACACACACAGACAGGCAAACAAAATGGACACTTACCTTTTGTCAGGCCGGTATTTTAACACAATGCTGCCCATTCCTGTGGAAACACAGAGGAGGACAACATGAAGTACTTACTAGTAATACAGACATGAATGGGCCAACACCCAACATGGCCTTAGACACATTGCTTTCCAGTTGAGAACACACACCCATCTTCTTGGCCTGTTGGTGAGCGTCTTCCTCCAGTTTGCTGAGGTACGGGTTCTCCTGAGTCAGTAGAATCTTAATGTCCTCGACACTCACTGTGATCATCCTGGAGCGGATGTAGGGGAACAGAGTATAGATACCCTGGAGGAGGAGAGCAGAATGAGGAGAGCAGAATGAGGAGAGCAGAACGAGGAGAGCAGAACGAGGAGAGCAGAACGAGGAGAGTAAGGAATGAATGCGCGTGTGTGTGCATGCACCTACCTCCTGGGCTAGTCTGAAAGCACAGCCAAACTCCTCCCCGTCGCTGTTGCGAGACCACACCTTTACCCCTGTGTTGATCACCTGCAAAACTCACAAAATAATGAAATCATTACACTTGAGAATGACTGTTTCAGCAACATATTTACAATTGCTTCTCATTTCAACGTTGTCATTGTTGGTTTCAATAATAGTGATGACAGTTTCTAGATTCCTTAAGTTATGCAAATATTTGTTTATTAGGTCAAATTGCTCCAGTTGGGAGATGGCCATTTCAAATAAACCATTGCTTCTAAGAAAACGAAATACTTTCTCCCATCATTGAGCCAGAACCCTGTTAAGTACGCTGCTTGTATGTCAGTATGTGTGCAGTTCTGGGAACCGTCTGTTACTACTGCTTACCTGGAGGCTGATCTGAACCTGGGTCAGGTCTAAACATCACAACATCAGAAAGGAGGGGGAGATACATAGGGAGAGGAGGAGGGGGAAAAGGAAAGGGTGAAAAGGGGGAGGGGGGCATGACAAGGAGGGGAGAGCGACGAGGAGAGGAGGGGAGAGCGACAAGGAGAGGAGGGGAAATAGACTAAGAGCGGAATGGGGGGGGGGTTCCCTCTGTCTGCTTGAATGCACACACACTGCCACCTGTGCAGGAGCTGAGTGTACTAGGGGGATTTGGGATGAAAAGGGTCCCATCTGTTAGCTGGACTCCCCTTGATGGGCTGGCAGTGACACACACACAGTTGTTGTTAGGCAGAGCGCCACATTGTTCCTTAGAGAACATACAGGTGTCTCTCACACACACACCTTCCTACCTTCATTCGCTCACTGTTGTTGAGCATGACGTTGCGTAGCTCCTTGGAGACCATGTACAGATGTCTCTTCTTCCCCTCGTGGGTTCTGGTCAGAACGTTTATCTTTGGGAAGTCTGGAGACAGGTCATAGAATGACCTGCAAAACACACATTCATGAAATAGATCAATAACCAGGGCTCAATCAAAACATGTAATGGTAATACCATTATGCTTGGTCAAAACATTGTCCCCTCTGTACAGATAATGCTGCTATCGAGCAGCTGCTTACATAGGCTACACAAACCACCAAACACACTCACTCTATTGGGGGGAAGACAGGGTCGTCTTCAGTGAGGAAGACAAAGGGGTCTTCTTTAAAACCATGCCTCTTCATCTTTTTATTGGGAGGAGGCCTGGAACACAGAACAGAGTCAGAATACATACACACACTCTTCCTCCCCACCCCTCTCTCTCTCTCTCTCAACTTACCCACACACGTTGGGTTCCTTGGCCTGATCGCCTGCCTCTGGCTCTTTGGGCGAGTCCTCTCCTGCCTCCTTCCCTCCATCTCTCTCTCCATCCTCCAAGGGCGTCTCAGGAAGAGGGGTGCCCACTGGAGAGTCCTCTGGCTGGGGCAAGGAGCTGGATGACTGCTCCTTCCTCAACTGGAGAAAGATGGATCATAAGTTCCCGTTAAAGTGAACTCTCTCTGGTATATGAGCTACCGGATGGTGTTGCATTCCATCTGAGATGTGGGCTTATCCGTGAGTGTGTGGCCGTGCATGTACATGTGTGTATACCTTGGGGAATCTTCTGTTCCAGGGCATGGGGGCTTTCTTGACCAGGACAGCTACAAAGAAGCCTCCCGTGTTCTGGTGATGGGGCAGGATCCTCATACTGAATAAACACATACGTATGCACGGTATATACAAAGATTAATTAGATGCAACAGCACCCTCTGCTGGTAGAAATCAAATCAACAACACTTCACAGGGATTTGAAAGTCTGTCCAGCTTTTATTTTTCATCTCATTAGGATTAGGTATGCAGCTGTGTGCACAGGTGTAGCAAATACATGTACATGATTGTCATGACTGACATTTTAGGCATATTCTAACCAAATAAAGTGGGGCCCTGTGTGTTTGTGTGCAGGTGTGTACGCAGGTGAATGTACCATCTCTCCAACTTCATATTGGCCAGTTTCTCTGTGTCTGTGGGAGGGAACATGGTGGGTCTGATCTGTGTGTGGCGGTTGACTGGCACCTCGGACCAGTCCTTATACCACTGACCCTCCTTAGTCATCAACTAGAGATGGAAGGAAAGATGGTGAGAGATATTAAGTGTGTGTGAGAGGTAGCTGTTGGAGGGAGAGGAGGGGGATGGGAGAGAGCGCAAAAGACTCAGTTATAAAACGGGCTAAATCTGTAGTCAAACTGGCACGGTGGTGGAATATCATGACTATTGTAGTGGCTAGACTGTCAGGCCTATCAAGTACCTCTAGTAGTCACTAGCAGTGATTAATAGGCATGAGGTGGCGGTCATGTGTTCCAACAGTTATATACCTTCCATTTGGTGATTCCAGGCATCCATTTTAACCCTGGGAGATCAACTGACGCATCGGCTAACTCTAACGCACCTAGAGATAGACAAAGAGGGAGACAGAGGCAGTTATCTCCTGTGTGTGTGTGTGTGTGGCACTGTATTTGTGTGTGCATGCATGCGTGTGTGTTACCTTCACTCTTCTCCAGTAGCGTTGCTATGACAGCTTCGTCCTCTATAGGGTTGAGTGAACAGGTAGAGTAGACCATCCTCCCTCCTACAGCTAGCTGCTCCACACCACGCACTGCTATACGGATCTGGAGACTGGAGACACACACAGGTTATCACACACACATATACAGGCGCACACACACACATGCTCCCTCTTTCTCTCCTCACCCATGGAGATGCAGGCTGTTACTGGTGGTCCATTTCTTCCACACGTCAATGTTCTTCCTCATGGTGCCATCTCCACTGTAGAAACACACACAGAATACTTTACTTTTTAGGAACACACTTGAGAAAATCCAAAATTAGAGTTTGTCAGCTTCCCTGGGACATCTAACTACACATCAGCCTTCCCAGACAGACAATCCTACAATGTGGTTACAGGAGAACGCTCTCTCTCCTGTCTCACTCTTATAGTCACATTTGGTTCCCCTAATAAAAACAAAACAATCAGTAGCCTACCCAGTACAGCAACCAATCATAAATCAGACAGAAGAGAATCATAAGACACAGGGTAGAACCGTGAGGTTGACATCTCTCCATACTGTCGACACGTCTAGTTTTGACTGTCGAATACCAAAATCCAAGATTTTCCTTTCCCCCCCACCTTTCTCCCCTACTTCTCTCAATCACTATTTACTTGCTTCTCTCAGCTATACAGGTTCACTCTTTGTTCACCTGCAGGGGACGTCGCAGAGGATGCGGTCGTAGAACAGTGTGCCCTTCTGTCCATCCTCCGTGTCTATCTGTAGTCTGGGGATGCACGAGGCATCGTGGTTCACCACCATGATACAGGGGCTGTTCAGTCTCTTAGCCTGGTGCACCAGCAGGTAACAACGCTTGTTGTCCACGTCGTTGGCTATCACAAAGCCCTCTGAAGGGGGAAGAGGGAGAGAAAGAAAGAGGGGGGAGATGAGGATGTTCAGGATTACAATGCTTTGTTACATTGTTTCACATTTGTCATTTAGCAGATGCTCTTATCCAGAGACTTAGAGGAGCAATTTGGGTTAAGTGCCTTGCTCAAGGGCACAGAGATTTTTCACCTAGTCTGCTCGGGGATTCGAACCAGCAGTGTTTTGGTTACTGTCCCAATGCTCTTAACCGCTATCTTTTCTGTCACAAAGTAACAGAAAAGATACATTCAGCAACTTACAGCCCTTTCCACTGGGCCACAATTCAGATACGCCAATGCATCAGATGTTTGTTGTTACATTTTTCTACTGATTTGATTCTGTGCGTGCGGGTTACCTGGGAAGGGTACGTCCATATCAGAATGGAGCATCTCAATCAACTGCGCCGTCTTAGATCCAGGAGCAGCACACATGTCCAGAATCTACCCACAGAAATAAACAATTACACTTTACATGTTCCAAGGTTTAGGGTCTAGGAACAGAATCTACCCACAAAAACACAGTTACACTATAATGTTCCCAGATTTAGGGTCTAAGGACCGAAATGGAAGCAGTTCTTGGCCAGAAAGGCGTCCAGTGTGTTGTTTACCTTGTGGTGGGGCTCAATCTTCATCAGCAGAGGAGGGATCATACTTACAGCCTCCTGTCTGCTGATGTTACCCTGTAGAGCCCAACGTAGAGAAAGAAACACCACAGTACGTAAGGCAGCCATACAGCTAAGAAACCATCGAGATCCTATTAAATTACTTTCTAATTCTTAAATAACACTCAAGACTTCCTCACCGACTCGGTCTCGCTGACCAGGAACTGATGGAACTTCTCCAGGAGAGGAGACTTCCTCAGGATCTTCCTGCTCATGTTGGTGTGCCATGCTAGCTCATCTGGGTACCTACACACACACACACACACACACAATTACAGCAGATGACCCTTTATGTATGTATGTATGTATGTATGTATGTATGTATGTATGTGTGTTTGTGTGTTTGTGTGTGTGCGCAGACGTACCAGCTCAGAGGCTGAGGAGCCTCTATCTTCTGCCCGTCAATCTCTACCTCCTGGATCTCCTTGAAGTACTTGTTCTTCAGACAGTGGAGGATCTCCTTGGCATGGCTACATCAAATCAAAGTTAATTTGTCACGTGAGCCAAACACAGTGAAATGCTTACTTACAGGCCCTAACCAACATTGCGATTTTTAAGTCAAAAAAATTAGGTATTAGGTGAACAATAGATAGGTAAAGAAATAAAAACAGTAAAAAGACAGTGAAAAATAACAGTAGCCAGGCTATATACAGGAACCGGGTAGTCAGGCTAATTGAGGTAGTATATACATGTAGATATGGTTAAAGTGACTATGCATATATGATAAACAGAGAGTAGCAGTAATGTAAAAGAGTGGTTGGTGGGACACAATTCAGACCCGGCCAGGTCTCTGACCTCCTCCGGCATCTGCAAACGTAATGGTGGTGTTGTAGTTGTGCCTGGCCACGCAGTCGTGGGTGAACAGGGAGTATAGGAGGGGACTGAGCACGCACCCGAGGGGCTCCAGTGTTGAGGATCAGGGTGGCGGATGTGTTGCTACCTACCCGTCAGGAAGTACATGGGGACAACCCTTTTTAATACACTTAGAGGTTTAATAGAGTGGTGTTTTGGAAAGCAATCTTCATAAGTATGAATCCTGATGTAGAGCAAGAGTAGCCTGGTCCTAGACCTGTGTCTGCTGTCTCGCTACCCCCCCTATGGTCATTGTCGTGTCAAATTATCATGAACACAAACAAATCTGGGACCAGGCTAAAACAAGAGTAGGAGTGTATAAATCATCATCCCTTTACAAAACATCTACAGTGGTCAATTCCAACTAACAGTTTGTCACCTCACCTACAGGGTGAGAAAGACCACTTCCATCTGTGCCATAGATGATCCAGAGTCCATTGATGTATTTATTAGTGCACACTGTAACAAAACGTTTCCCAACAAAAAACATCTGGCAAACAAGAGTTTCTATTGGACAAATTTAGATAATACCGAACATGGGGGGACCCGTTTACTTCCTAGTGACCACTTGGCAGAGGTCGAGCTTAGTAGCTTCCGTACCTCTTGTATCCAGTGATGCGGATTGTGGCGGGCAGCGGTTCTCTCATAGCCGCCATGAACTGGTCAAACTCCCCCTCGGGCACCAGGCCCAGCTCCTGGTAGTATGCCTCAAACAGCTTGTTCTCCTTGATGATGTCAGCGTAGCCTGCACCCCAACCCTACAGGACAGATACATCGGAGGAGAGGGAAGACGCGAGGCGACATTGGGTGGAGAGCAGATGAGGGGGGAACCGAATAGGAGACATGGGAGGAGAGGAATGGATGGGGGTGAAGTGGATGTTAGTTTTCTGAATTGCAGCCTCAGATGGATAGATATTGATAGAGTTTACTATCATAGTACAATAGCTATAACCTGGTCCCAGATCTGTTTTTACTGTATAGCCAACTCCTTGACATGCCAGCACAAACATCTGGGACCAAGATAAAATAGCTAGCTAGCTACACATAGCTATGTCAACGAGTTGTGCAGTAGTAATCAAATCAAAGTTGCTGGGGAGAAATTAAATCTCTTTGACTCGGCATACAGTAATTTGAGGTGACCTAGGCAAGTTAGCTACAGTACGCTAAATTAGCCGGCTAGCTATGAAGAGCTATCAAAACTTACAGCATTGTCCCGGTTATCTCTTCCACCAGGCTTGCTATTATTTTGATGCTCCTTCTTTCTCAGTCGACTTCTCTTTCCCATTTTGGAAACACACACTACTCTAAATATGAACCTGCGAAGCAACGTTCTGGTGTAGCTAAATGTATTTTGCTAACAGGGTGATTGAAATGCGAATGGTACTGCACTCGTGTTCTGTTTCATCTTCTGACGCACACATGTGAGACAGGACCCCAGTTTATGGGTGGCGATGTATTAGCCTGAGAAATAGAAAATATCAGTGCAACATTTTGGCCAACTAAAACCAAAAACACACTCATATGTTTTCGTTTTGGAGCTAGTCAGACAGTGATAAATGATGTGTTTTTTTGTGTATGCACTAATGCCCCTTCCTCCAAACAATGTCTGATCAACGATATAGTCCGTGGCTTATTCCTCGCCAGTTAAGGAACCCAGGGGCAATGGCTATATACTTTTTTTATTGTTATTTTTTTTAACAGCAGTTTGCATAAATATGTAATGGAATTCATCTAAAATTACTGTAATTTCATATTTTTACCAGTGTGGTGGTTTCTCCTGAACACACCTTGTAGTTGAATAACATTGTATCCATTTTCAATTGGCTAGATAATGACGATGCAAAACAAAGTGACTCGATTGGTTTATTAGGAGTCAGGCTCCTTTATTTATCCTTATGATTGGACCATGGAACTGAGCAGACCAGTGAGATGATCGCAGTACGCATACTTGTGCAAGTGACATATGTGTTCATTATTGCCTTGGATACATTCATTTTATTTACATTGTTTTGAATACAATTTTAATTTCTTACACTATTTGCAGCTTATCTGGTAAAGATGGACAGTATTCTTTCAAAGCTTTTCGCCTCCGAGACAGAAGAGTTGTATGTTTTGGACTGCCTGGCATACTTCATGATTTTCATGGCTGCTTGTACCTTCATAACATTACTATTTGAGAATGTCCCCTATGGCAGATACGCAACAAGCAGATATGGATTCCCCGTCAACGTCAAATTCGCCTGGTTCGTGCAGGAACTACCTGCTTTTCTGGTGCCACTGTGCCTTGTGCTGTGGACTTCTGCGGCGAAAACCACTCATCTTCCCAATCAGCTACTGCTGGTCATGTACTTCTGCCACTATGTGCAAAGGTAAGACCCAATGGTTAGAAGATAGTTTGACAAAGTAACACTGTACTTCACATGCATACAAAGTACTAACTGTCATATCTAGGTCAGTGGTTCTCAAACGTTTTTTGGTTACTGTACAACCAAGTACATTTTGCTCTGCCCAGAGTACCCCCTCATATGCAATTGATTTCTCAATTGTAATAACACATTGCTAAATGATGTGCCAACGTTGTAACTGAAATGCAGTGCATTGCCAGCCATGAGACACATGCATCCTAGACAACTGGTGGGGAAATTATTATTCATCAGTTCTATTTATATTCTTCTAGATCTCTCATCTATCCATTTTTAATTCGTGGAGGGAAATCTACACCATTTGCATCGTTCGCCTTGGCCTTTGTGTTCTGCATCTATAATGGCTACATGCAGGTCAGATACCTGAGCCACTATGCAGAGTACTCTGCTGATTGGGTTACCAGCCCTTGCTTTATCACAGGTAAGAGACATGGCTGACATGACATACAGCATAGGGTCTGTATTAATGCATAAACCACACATTCACAAATTACACAGTTGTCTATTTCAATATGTTCCATGAATTTCTTCTCGTTCTAGAGTTATCCACATCATGCTATCCAAAACATACCTTACATTTCCTCATTTTCACCTCATTGGTTGTCTTATATACACTGTCATTATAAATCAGCTTCCCCATTGGTTGATTTTCAGGCTCTGCGCTATGGTTGGTGGGTTGGTTGGTGAACATTCACTCAGACCACATCCTGAGGAACCTACGGAAGCCTGGAGAGATCAGCTACAAGATACCAACAGGTAAGATACCTGCTACCAGAGAGCGATATAGAGAGAGACAGGTTTTCCACTGATCAGACGCCATGACCGTTTTGGACAGCATGCTGTAACAATTTCACATCAGTTCTCTCACAGCCAGCTGAACACATTGTAAATAATGGCTGTGAAATGTGTCTATGCTAGCTACAACCATAGTAGCACACTGATGTTCAGTGTTGCTTAAAACAGGGAGTTCACTCTTTCCAGAGGGTGGATCCAGTATTCTATTTTAAATCCAGGGTTACAGAGAGTAGTGTCACTATGACACACCAGAGAGGGTTGAAACCATCACCTTGTGCCCGAGGTGAACCCTTCATAACTGATGAACCAGTTGAAACCTGTCCACCCTAAAGCCTTGTAGAAATAAAGCTTTTTATGGTAGAGACAGAAGAATGCAGCAAGTCTAGTCACACCGTATGGAAAAAGTCTTACATTTTAGTTATTTAAGTGCCTTGCTCAAGGGCACAGACAATTTTTTTTTCACCAATTAGAACCAATGACCTTCAGTTACTAGCCCTACGTTTTTAACCGTTAGGCTACCTGCCGCCCTGCAGGCACTCCTGGAATCCAGAGAAACATGATGTTTTAGAAGAGTGGTGGTGAAGGCAGTGGCTGTACACAGTCTGTGTTCAAGCAGGGGGGGGACTGAAGCCATCTATGGTCTTTAGTGCCTTGTTTATGAATTATTTTTTATGCTGCCGTATTTCAGTCTATGACCTTAATACTCAAAATTGAGATCAACCTTCAGTGACTTAGAAGTGGTTTGAAGCCAGAGACTGTGAGAAAGGATCTGAAATACAATGCTACAGTTTCACCGGAAACTGACCTGAAGAAATTGAAACGGGTAGATTAACATTTGTCTTTAGTAGTGTTTTGCTTCCTTTTGTAATAATGCCTCTATTGAAT
This sequence comes from Oncorhynchus mykiss, assembly GCF_057628025.1. NCBI lineage: Eukaryota > Metazoa > Chordata > Actinopteri > Salmoniformes > Salmonidae > Oncorhynchus > Oncorhynchus mykiss. The sequence goes on from NC_143039.1 coordinate 59,246,902, forward strand.
GATTTACTTAACGGCAGTTTATAAAATCATATTAGGGATCTCTTTCTCCAATTATCCAACCACAATGTGAATGGTCTTGATGAAAATAATCAAGTGTGTGAAATTGTATCAGAAGTGGGTTTTCTGTATTGCAGCCTAGGTGGATAGATCTTGATAGAGCTCACGATCATAATACAATGGCTATAACCTGGTCCCAGACCTGGTTGTACTCTATAACCAACTCCTTGACATTACATTTGAGTTATTTAGCAGACGCTCTTGTACAGGGCGTCTTACAATAGTGTGTGCATACATTTGTACTTTTTCGTACTGACAAGCCAGTGAATGATCATAGACATTGGCAAGACAGCACAAACATCTGGGACCAAGATAAAAAATAAAATTGTGATGGGCACGGATATGGAAAATTTATATTGAAATCAGTTGCATTTTATCAAACACATCTGTTTGAATGAATAACATTGCAACTGTGTGGACTTCTCTTCCAAGGCTTTGAAGTTCAGATAACCGTTTCCTGATTTTCCATGGGCCAGGTGTGAATGTTCTGGGAGCCTAACCTAGCTTGAAAACAATGGAAAGCCTGTTGATGGCCCTTCAGCAGGCTGTTAAGTATGCTAAGTAGATGTTCTGTGACTGCAGGAACAGTCATGAATTTACTTTTACACAATAGTGTAGGTTAACAGCAAGGATAAACCCATATCACGATATGCCATGCTCATATCAGTATTACATTAATTATCGATATTGGTGCTCACCACTAAACATTCGTATTGGGTGGGAAAAATAGTGTATACACACAGTACCAGTCAAGTTTGGACACCTACTCATTCAAGGGTTTTTCTTAGTTGTACTATTTTCTACATTGTAAAAATAAAACATGGAATCATGTCGTAACCATACAGGTGTTAAACAAATCAAAATATATTTTAGATTCTTCAAAGTAGCCACCCTTTGACAGCGTTGCACACTCCTGGCATTCTCTCAACCACCTTCACCTGGAATGCTTTTCCAACAGTTTTGAAGGAGTTCCCACGTGCTGAGCACTTGTTGGCTGCTCAGTACAAAAATGTATGTACCCACTACTGTAAGTCGGTCTGGATAAGCACGTCTGCTAAGATTAAAACCCAGACCTTGGATCAATGGAATCTTGACTGGCGCAGGTGATAAACATGCGACACGGGCCTGGTTAATCACATTGCTGTCGTGACTGTTCCTGTGATTCTACCAAATGATTTATATATATACACTAGATGACTGATAGGGGGTGCCATTCATTCTTCTGGGCAGTGCCAATATACACTGCTCAAAAAAATAAAGGGAACACTTAAACAACACAATGTAACTCCAAGTCAATCACACTTCTGTGAAATCAAACTGTCCACTTAGGAAGCAACACTGATTGACATAAATTTCACATGCTGTTGTGCAAATGGAATAGACAACAGGTGGAAATTATAGGCAATTAGCAAGACACCCCCAATAAAGGAGTGGTTCTGCAGGTGATAACCACAGACCACTTCTCAGTTCCTATGCTTCCTGGCTGATGTCTTGGTCACTTTTGAATGCTGGCGGTGCTTTCACTCTAGTGGTAGCATGAGACGGTGTCTACAACCCACACAAGTGGCTCAGGTAGTGCAGCTCATCCAGGATGGCACATCAATGCGAGCTGTAGCAAGAAGGTTTGCTGTGTCTGTCAGCGTAGTGTCCAGAGCATGGAGGCGCTACCAGGAGACAGGCCAGTACATCAGGAGACATTGAGGAGGCCGTAGGAGGGCAACAACCCAGCAGCAGGACCGCTACCTCCGCCTTTGTGCAAGGAGGAGCAGGGGGAGCACTGCAGGAGCCCTGCAAAATGACCTCCAGCAGGACACAAATGTGCATGTGTCTGCTCAAACAGTCAGAAAGAGACTCCATGAGGGTGGTATGAGGGCCCGACGTCCACAGGTGGGGGTTGTGCTTACAGCCCAACACCGTGCAGGACGTTTGGCATTTGCCAGAGAACACCAAGATTGGCAAATTCGCCACTGGCGCCCTGTGCTCTTAACAGATGAAAGCAGGTTCACACTGAGCACATCTGACAGACGTGACAGTCTGGAGACGCCGTGGAGAACGTTCTGCTGCCTGCAACATCCTCCAGCATGACCGGTTTGGCGGTGGGTCAGTCATGGTGTGGGGTGGCATTTCTTTGGGGGGCCGCACAGCTCTCCATGTGCTCGCCAGAGGTAGCCTGACTGCCATTAGGTACCGAGATGAGATCCTCAGACCCCTTGTGAGACCATATGCTGGTGCGGTTGGCCCTGGGTTCCTCCTAATGCAAGACAATGCTAGACCTCATGTGGCTGGAGTGTGTCAGCAGTTCCTGCAAGAGGAAGGCATTGATGCTATGGACTGGCCCACCCGTTCCCCAGACCTGAATCCAATTGAGCACATCTGGGACATCATGTCTCGCACCATCCACCACAGACTGTCCAGGGGCTGGCAGATGCTTTAGTCCAGGTCTGGGAGAAGATCCCTCAGGAGACCATCCGCCACCTCATCAGGAATGCCCAGGCGTTGTAAGGAGGTCATACAGGCACGTGGAGGCCACACACACTACTGAGCCTCATTTTGACTTGTTTTAAGGACATTACATCAAAGTTGGATCAGCCTGTAGTGTGGTTTTCCACTTTAATTTTGAGTGTCACTCCAAATCCAGACCTCCATGGGTTGATACATTTGATTTCCATTGATAATTTTTGTCATTTTGTTGTCAGCACATTCAACTATGTAAAGAAAAAAGTATTTAATAAGAATATTTCATTCATTCAGATCTAGGATGTGTTATTTTAGTGTTCCCTTTATTTTTTTGAGCAGTGTAGTTGACCGGTGGCTTCAAAGCCTTTCACTGGTCAATACATAGCATCAGCAATCCAGGGTTTATATACTGTACATCACTGGTTGTACCCTGTCTTATGTTCTCTCCTGTAGGTGGGCTGTTTGAATATGTGTCTGGAGCAAACTTCTTTGGTGAGATAACAGAGTGGGCGGGATTTGCCCTGGCGGCTCATTCTGTACACAGCGCATCCTTCGCCATCTTCACTCTCATTGTTCTTGCCAGCAGAGCTTTCGCTCACCACAGGTAGGAAGGAAACACACACACGGTTTGGGGTGAACTACACCTTTAACACTTGTAATACTATAATAGTGAATTCATGTCCTCCTGTCTTTCCTTCTCTCTAGGTGGTACCTTCAGAAATTCGAAGACTACCCCAAATCCAGGAAGGCATTGATACCATTTGTATTATAATGATTCACTACAACGATCCAACCTCCAACAGCCCAACGCAACGAGCTGTGACCCTATGCTACATCATCTGGGGTCTGGTTAGGTTTGTTATTGCTTGTTTGTTTGGGTTTACCTCAAGAGAATACGTACAAGGATGAACACAATGAGTACTGACAATTCTATTCACTGAGAAGATATGAAGAGCTCCAGAAACCACAACACCAATGACAAGATTATTAGACATGCCCTGATGGAGGCTACAATGCCAAGTAGAGGCAATTTATTTTATTGAGAAAAAAAAATCCTCCAAGAGTGGCTGGATATATTTTTCACATGGTTGCACCTCAGCTCTCACCAACTTGGTTATGTCCCGCAATGAGATTTACTATAGTATGTGGCGACTATTACTTTTACGATACTTTCACAGCGGACCAACCAACAGAACCAATCCATCTTACAAAGGTTCAGCTCCATTTCAACACATCCCCTAACCTCTACCCTTCCCCTAACTCCCTGCAGCAGTGTGTGCATCTCTCGCCCTCTCTGTTGCGTGCAGGCGGAGAATGAGCCAACCATCAAAACACAATCTGTCAGTAGAGCTCTAGTTTCCCCGGTGAGACAACCCAGTGCTAGAAGGACTGAGAATTAACTTACTGTCAACACACAGGAATGCAGACAGACAAATTTCACTGCTTGTGGAAGAAACTAGCTCTTTGTATATTCGTGCACTCACGTGTGTGTCAGAGGAATCTGTTGTGAGCAGTGTTGTAGTCTTCCCCTATGATTTGTAGTGCTAGCAGCACTGAGGATGAACCAACCCTTCACCACACACATACACACACACACACACACACACTTCGTGAGGCGACCCCAGCCTTAGGGCTGAAAATGGGGTTATGAACCAGAGATACAAATGAGAGAAATGCTCCATTCAGTCAGTAAGTCCACTGGATTAGTATATCACCCAGAGCTTGTTGCTGCCATAGAGAGACCAAAAGAGAGGGAGAGTGAAAAGATAGTGATGGAGGGAGAGAGAGTGGGCTAGTGAGGGAGTGAGCAATACTCAACCTGACATTCTTGCTCTGGGGGTTTTCCTTGGCTCTGTCACATGCAGCACGTGAGCAGGGAGGGAAGCAGACATTATGCAAAGAGCGCACACACAGTACAGAAGGTGCTGCCAGTAGGCTCCAGCTTGCCTCATTCCATTACAGAGTTTAATGGGCTGGAAGATGGCTGTGTGTAGGGTTGACTGCAAATGGTGTCTGGAATCGCTCTCTCTTTGCGTGTGTAATGACGAACACCTCTAGTTACGTGTTCCCCGTCTCCTTCCCAGCCCTCTGTCTTCACATGTAGTTTATAGTATCAATCCTGTAAGTGAGGATAGTATATTTTTAATTGGGCAGCAATTATTTTTTTACTGAAACATTGGATTCATTTCAATTATACTCATTTTGATTCCATTCATGACATAACAGAATTGGAAATGCTGAACTGCACTGTGGACTCCATCTCTCTCTGTGTGTGTAGTGTTCTCAAGACTCAAGCTATTACACCCATTGCCCCAAGCAACATATTTGTCTGAGGTAAGAGCTCACCTTGTGAATTCCTTGTGGTCTTAGGACAGCATTGCATTTTGACTCACACTGAACTGAGCTGTTAGCAAGCAGTAAAATGGGTTGTTGAGCTCCTTAGCTTACCAGGGTCATTCAGGGAGAGACTAGGATCAATGACATTAAAAAGTCACCCAGCTTGTGGTAATACATTCTCTTTTTTTTAATATATATATATATATATATATATATATATATATATATATATATATATATATATATATATATATATATATATATATTTTTTAACCTCTACAAGGACCAGGAAGTCATTTAAACATAAGTATTTTCTGAGAGGGATGCTCCAAATGAAACGACCTGTTTCTTTATGTAATCAATTAAATGTATTTTTTTTATTGCCAATCTGTCATGCACAAAGGCTGTCCAACATTTTGCCAGGGTTATTCAAATTTCTCATTACCATGTTGACTGATTACTTATTTCAAATTAACTTTATCTTAGCTGTCTACTCCTGTTATGATACTGGGTGCTGTTATTGAATTATTCATAATACATATTTTGCTGTATAAACATAAACATAAACAAAAATTCTTCAAATATTTACTTTGAACAGTATTGGGTGATTTGTAATGAGTCAAATTGTGTGGCAGCTGAGAGCGAGGTGTGTGTCGTTACCACAGCTACAAAGCAAAAATTGGCTATATCTAAAAAAACTAAAATAATTTAAATACGTTTTTTGGTCTTAACATAAGGTTAGGCATAATGTTAGCAGTGTGGTTAAGGTTAGGTTTAAAATCTGATTTTAAGAAGAGAAATTGTAGAAATAGGCGAGGGTTTAGGACTTTGTGGCTGTGGTAACTAGGGACGACCGGGGTGTGTTCAAACCGATCGTTTAAAATCCTACAGACATGCGCACGGCGCTTCGGTTTGAAGAGAATACGCCATATTGAATCACCGTAGACTTCTGCTAGCGATTTTCAGCTAGCTGTTTGAAAAGGACCGGTCTTCTAATGGTCTTCATTTGGCGTTACCATTTATCTCTGTATTTGTAACACGGGTTATTATCACATTTCTTTAGTCAGGGCAGTAGTGTATTTTTAACGGGCACATTGATTTGCTTGAAGGGGGTTCCGAAAAAAAGTTGAATGGATCCGAGGGTGGCTTGGAATCAGCCCGAGCAGAAAGGACCTGCGAACGCATCATGGATGCGAATCTGGGAGATGTCTCAGGTACGAGCGACCTCCGGTCAACATCATAATAATCAGAACCACAACCGGTGTGTGAATTATCCAGCGTTGGACGTTTATAAAAAAATTGCGGCATCGAGCAATAGCATTAACACCACTGCTAGTCTGAGCAGCAGCCATCACTGTATTTCAAACCGTACTACTAATCACGGCACTTCATTTTCCTCCTTCGGGTCAACGTTACCCAAAGGCAACGTACAGAACATATTGACCCCGTCCAACGCGAACGGTAACAGTGTAACGACAGATTTGTTGGGAGACAGTGGAATGCCCCAAAAGACGGAATCTGGAACGGACAGTCCATCTTCGAACTGCTCGTTGGGAAGGACTTGCGGTGGCAATGTAACGGGAAATAGTAATAAAAGCCCTGGATGTGCCAATCTGTTTTTTAGCTTCAGCGAAAGCATGCATAATAATGTCAACCAATTCCACCACCATCAAAGGCATCATCAGGATCACCCCCAGTACAATTTCCAACATAATTGTGTGAAGCGTCACCCACCATCACCCTTAAATAACCACACTCACCATCCAGGCCGAAGGAAAAGTGACAACAAGGCGAGCACCTATGGGATTAATTACTTGCTTTCTAACTGGACTAATGACAACCATGTTAGCTCGGGGACTGGAACTCCTTGGAAGACGAGGAAATACAGCCCCGGTGTTGATGGGTGAGTATTTTTGATAGGGTCATTGCCCCACTGGGATTGTTTGACGCCAACATACATACAGAACAATGAGACAGATATTTCACCGGATGTATAAATGTAACATCCGGTTGGGCTTTCATTCACTACCAAATATGGTGATGAGAGGAAGCCCATTGGCCGGCTGTGGGAGAAGATTGAGCAATATAAATTTTGGCCGATTAAATATTTGTATCTCCATACAGTTCTGTATCCATAACTATAATTTGTAGCTAACAGAGTGGATTAGGTTTTGAAGACTTTACCAAAGTGAGGGAAAAAAATATTTGTGCAAGGGCGAATTGAGTTATTGCACACACGCGTTTCACAGAGTAGGCGTTCCTTAACGGAAATATGCAATTAAATACTGTCTCTAGTTTATCTTGAGTTAGTTATACTCTTTGGCTAACTTGCTAACGTTAACTGCGACAGCTAGCTGTCATGGTTTCCTATTCCTATTAGTTAACGTTAGCTACTTTTATTTATGATTGTAAAAATGTCATCTTGTCATGCCTACAGTTAATCAGTTAACGTGTAATTTTGGTGTTTGATTTGCTGCACGGGCGGTAGTAATGCGAATGTTAACTTTTAGCTAGATTGAACTGCAGTGGCTAACCAGTTTTTTGTATTTATTAGCAGTGCATTAGCTAGCTTGCTAAGCAGGTAGCGGCTAACTAACGCTTTGGTAGGGTTAGCTTGCTAACTTATTGGTTACTTAACATATGAATGGTTGGGTAACTTCTAGAATATATGTTTAAGTCACACAAACTTAAAAAGGGGTTCATAGTTAGCCACTTGGAAGATGAACCACTGACTCAATATATAGTTATTCAACTATAGCTAGCTAGTTGGCTTGCTAGCTAACTACATTCCATATATTATTGTTGATTAGATTAGTTAGCTATATATATTTCCAAGTTGGTGACCACCGCTATAAAATCAGAGGCTGTAACAAAAACTGCCAGGTGACTTTAAGATACCTAGATAACTACTATATTAAGAGTAAGAAGGCTATCAATAAGTTCATTTTCATTAGATTTGCTGAAAATACAAAATCATGTTTTAACGATAAATCTGTTTATTTTGCCAAAAACATGCACACGATCTCTTATCTACCTTTAGTATGCACAGAAGCAATTGTAAGGATCACAGGTCGCATGTTTCGTTACAATTCACAATATTGTTTTGGACTGATGCCCGGTTGAGCGTTCTACTCCATCGTCAATGAAGATTTAATCTTAAATGCATTACAGTGACTTGGAAATACTGTCATTCCAAATGAGTCAAATAGTTAGTAGGGAAACCTTCTGTCTTAATTTTGATGTCGCCAGATTTACTTTAGATGTAGTATAACGTTAGCTAGCTTTCTAAAATCAAGGTCACCGGATTTTAGCATTGTTAGCTTTTTTTCGAACTTTGCTAGCTGACGAGAACATTGAGATGCGTAAAGTAAATTTGACGACATGATAATGCTGGCAAAGTTGTTTCCTACTAAATATTTGAGTGCTTTTGCAATAGTAGTTAGGCTCCGTCCAGAATGACTGGGTTTATCACCACTTTAGGGCATCACTTTGGGTACGCCGGCAGAGGGCGGCTTGAGAACGCTCATAACAATGGCATGACGTGACGGAGGAAGCACCTAACGAAGATTTTAGCATGTACATCTAATTGGGGAAAAACAAATACCACTAAAAGTGGGACGCATGCCAGCAAAGCCACTACACAACAAGTAACAACAATACATTAATTGCACTTTAACGGTGACACACAGTGGCCACAAACTGTTAGGGCATATATAAAGCTATCCCAACATCTTACCACTGCTACACCTGGCTATCAGCGGAGCCTTGTCTGGCAGTGAAACAGTTAATTCCTTCTCATTTACTGCCTATAAAAAACATAGCTGATATGGCTGATTTGCTTAAACAAATGTGGTTTCTAATGACAATTGAGATGTACAAACTATGGCATAAGGACACAAGCGGATAAGAGGCAATCCGTAATTTTGATTAAGACATTAATGTGCAAGTTAGGACAGACAGTCAATATAACTATTTCTTTAGCACTTTTGAAATGTACAGCGACAGAATTCAGAGCTTGGGCCGTTCTTAATGTTCTTCCTGTACACCAAGTCAGAACTGTAGGATAAATAACAGGGGCATATAAGCAGACAATGAAAGTTCTTACAATATTCAATGATTACATTTCTCTAAAACAGGCTGTACCTTCTCCACTATGCAATCAGGTTTCCGAACTGTAAACGGGTGCACCTCAGCCATGTTCAAGGTCCTGAACAATGTCATAACCGCCATCGATAAAAGACCGTCCTGTGCAGCCGTCTTCATCAACCTGGCCAAAGGCTTTCGACTCTGTCAATCACTGTATTCTTGTCGGCAGACTCCACAGCCTTGGTTTCTCTAATGACTGCCTCGCCTGGTTCACTAACTACTTCACAGAGTTCAGTGTGTCAAATCGGGGGGCCTGTTGTCCGGACCTCTGGAAGTCTCTATGGGGGTGCCACAGGGTTCAATGATAGGACCAACTCTTTTCTCTATATGTCAATGATGTCGCTCTTGCTGCGGGGGATTCTTTGATCCACCTCTATGAAGACGACACCATTCTGTATACATCTGGCCCTTCTTTGGACACTGTTTTAACTTCTTGACGCAACCCATCCCGTTAGTGGGATTATTTTCATCAACAACCGATGAATTGCAGAGCGCCACATTTAAAATGACAAAAAAAATGTATATTCATGAAATCACAAGTGCAATATAGCAAAATGTAGCTTGGCTTTTTGTTAATCCACCTGTGGTGTCAGATTTTGAAAATATGCTTTACAGCGAAAGCAATCCAAGCGTTTGTGTAAGTTTATCGATCACTAGACAAAACATTATGAACACCTAGCATCAAAGTAGCTTGTTCACGAAAATCAGAAAAGCAATAAAATTAATCGCTTACCTTTGATGATCTTCGGATATTTTCACTCACGAGACTCATAGTTACACAGTAAATGTTCCTTTTGTTCCAAAAATATTATTTTTACATCCAAAATACCTCCGTTTGTTTGGCGCGTTATGTTCAGAAATCCACAGGCTCGAGCGGTCACGACAACGCAGACGAAAATTCCAAATAGTATCTGTAATGTCCACAGAAACATGTCAAACGTTTTTTATAATCAATCCTCAGGTTGTTTTTAAAATATATAATTGATAATAATCAACCGGCACTGTCTCTTTTTCAGTAGGAGAGGGAGAGACAATGGCTGCCCCACTCTGTTGCACAAGCAAAACTCATGCGAACACCCAGCTATCCACTGACGCGATGTTATCTTTCTCGCTAATTTTTCAAAATAAAAGCCAATTTTTTTTATTTTTTTTATTGAATTTTACCCCTTTTTCTCCTCAATTTCGTGGTTGTTTAGTAGCTACTATTTTGTCTCATCGCTACAACTCCCGTACGGGCTTGGGAGAGACGAAGGTTGAAAGTCATGCGTTCTCCGATACACAACCCAACCAAGCCGCACTGCTTCTTAACACAGCGCACATCCAACCCGGAAGCCAGCCGCACCAATGTGTCGGAGGAAACACCGTGCACCTGGCAACCTTGGTTAGCGCGCACTGAGCCCGGCCTGCCACAGGAGTCGCTGGTGCGCGATGAGACAAGGATATCCCTACCGGCCAAACCCTCCGGTCACGGCCGGTTACGACAGAGCCTGGGCGCGAACCCAGAGTCTCCTGCTCCACACCCAGAGTCTCCTGCACCACTGCTCCACCCGGGAGGCCCCACAGACAATATTTTGACCGTTTTGGAGACTTTAGAGTGTTTAGAGTGTTTTCCATCCTAATCTGTCAATTAAATGCATATTCTATTTCTATTTCCCTCTATACCATTTGTATTTCATTAACCTTTGACTATTGGATGTTCTTATAGGCACTTCAGTATTGCCAGTGTAACAGTATAGCTTCCATCCCTCTCCTCACTCTTCCCTGGGCTTGAACCAGCAACACAACGACAATTAGCGCGCGCTAACTAGCTAGCCATTTCACTTCGGTTACACGAGCCTCATCTCGAGAGTTGATAGGCTTGAAGTCATAAACAGCGCAATGCTTGAAGAGCTGCTGGAAAAACGCACGAAAGTGCTGTTTGAATGAATGTTTACGCGCCTGCTTCTGCCTACCACCGCTCAGTCAGATTTTTGCAACGCAGGACACGCTAGATAATATCTAGTAATATCATCAACCATGTGTAGTTAACTAGTGATTATGATTGATTGTTTTTTATAAGATACGTTTAATGCTAGCTAGCAACTTACCTTGGCTTACTGCATTCGCATAACAGGCAGTCTTCCCTGTGGAGTGCAACGAGAGAGAGGCAGGTCGGTATTGCGTTGGACGAGTTAACTGTAAGGTTGCAAGATTGGACCCCCGAGCTGACAAGGTGAAAATCTGTCGTTCTGCACCTGAACAAGGCAGTTAACCCACCGTTCCTAGGCAGTCATTGAAAATAAGAATGTGTTCTTAACTGACTTGCCTAGTTAAATAAAGGTATAAAAAATCGGCGCCCAAAAATACAGATTTCTGATTATTATGTAAACTTGAAATCGGCCCTAATTAATCGGCCATTCTGATTAATCGGTCAACCTCTACTCAGGATATATGGTTTGCATGGAGTCCACTGAAGTTCCTTGATGGTCGTCTTGGTATCTGCTTGTTGGGGGATATACACGGCTGTGATGATAACCGAGGAGAGTTCTCTTGGGAGATAATACGATCAGCATTTGACTGAGGAATTCCAGGTCAGGTGAACAAAAGGACTTGAGTTCCTGTATGTTGTTACAATTACACTATGAGCCGTGAATCATGAAACATAAACCCCAGCCCTTCTTCTTACCAGAGAGATGTTTATTCCTGTCGATGCGATGTACTAAAGATCCCGTTGGCTGTATGGACTCCGACAGCATGTCCCCAGCTAACCATGTCTCTGTGAAACAGAGTATGTTACAATCCCGGACATCTCTTTGGAAAGCAACTCTTGTCCAGATTTTGTCGACTTTATTAACTAGAGACTGGACATTAGCAAGTAATATACTCGGGAGCGGTGGGTGGTGTGTGCGCATCCGAAGCATCACTAGAAGACCGCTCTGGCACCCTCTCCTCCGGCGGCGTTGTTTTGGGTCGGCCTCTGGAATCAGTTCAAATGCCCTGGGAGGTTCAGACAAAGGATCCGCTTTGGGAAAGTCTGATTTTTGGTCATAGTGCTGGTAAGTTGACGTCTCTCTGATATCCAGTAGTTCTTCCCGGCTGTATGTAATAACACTTAAGGTTTTCTGGGCTAACAATGTAATAAATAATACATAAAAATAAATACTGCACAGTTTCCTAAGGACTAGAAGCGAAGATGCCGTCTCTAACGGCACCACCAGGGTCCTAGTAAGTGATAGTAAGAGTCTCTGCTCGGTGTTTCATTCTAAAATCATAGCATAGCGTTTAGGCCTTTTCCTAGTGAATAAATTGCTGTAGAGTTTTGCTGACCAGTACTACTGCAGTTCATCCCAGGGGATGTGGATTACTTATAACATTTTTCTAAGATGGCTTCTCCACTACTACCACACAGTTCTAAGGGATATCTGGGATGTTGAACTTATTTGAAAACCTGGGCGGCAGGTAGCCTAGTGGTTAGAGCATTGTAACCAAAAGGTTGCTAGATCGAATCTCAGAGCTGACAAGGTAAAAATCTGTCGTTCTGCTCCTGAACAAGGCATTCATTGTAAATAAGAATTTGTTCTTATTGTTCTGACTAGCCTAGTTAAATAAAGGTTGAATAAAAATAAAAATCAAGCGACTTTGGGTCCTGAAAAAGCGCTATAGATGTCACATTTTTTATTACTATCAACATAGGCCATGGATAAAAAATCACTGCTTCCATGATGGTCTTACGTTTTTCGAGAAGATGCTGGCAGTAGGCCCGACCTGATGACCTTTAAATTCATGAAACAGAACATGTAAATCAACCTATTATTTGATTGGTTTATTATCAGGTGAGCGACTGTGTTCTTGTTGTTAACCCTCTCCTCTCCCTGTTCCCCTGTCCCTCCCCAGTCTCCATGAGGAGGTGGTGGACTTCTACAACTTCATGTCTCCCCAACCCGAGGAGGCTTCTATGAGGAAGGAGGTGGTCAACAGAATCGAGACGGTCATCAAGGAGCTGTGGCCTACTGCTGACGTGAGCACACACACACACACACACACACACACACACACACACACACCAGAGCTGGGCGTTGAATCAGCACATCAGACTTTTTCTCCATTAGTCTACAAATATTGGTACAATAAAAAAAAAATCTTATTTTTTCTAACTCTCTCTCTCTCTCTCCAGGTGCAGATATTTGGCAGCTTCAGCACTGGACTCTACCTACCCACAAGGTAAGAAGGCTGTCTTGTTGTGTAATGTGTTGAATCTTGTTCTCAGAATTTGCTCCAGGTGCTTGGCCACCAGTTGACCTACCACCATCTTTCTCTGTTGCCATAGTGACATAGACCTGGTGGTGTTTGGGAAGTGGGAACGCCCCCCTCTGCAGCAATTGGAACAGGCCCTCCGGAAACACAACGTGGCGGAACCTTTCTCCATCAAAGTGCTGGACAAAGCTACAGTGAGTTGGTGCTGTGTTTTAAAAGAATGCTTACACAATCTGTTGGGATAGCTTCAATGCTGTTCAAACTGATAACCTGTTAAACTCTTGAGTGTTTTGGGCTCTGTACCCATTCAGTCAATTTCATTCAGAAAATAGAAAGTGACCTATCATTCGAAAACTACAGCACTTCTCATTTTGGAAATCGATCTCAAATCTCACTGCTGGTGATGTCATAAGAATGCCCCCACTACCGTCCACCCATGCGCAAAGGTCATATTCATAGTGTGTATAATTTGGGTGAATTGACAAAAAGTGGGAAAAATGTATGCATGGAAAGGGTACACCCTGGTGGTCCTCATAATGCAATGCATTTCTTTACCATCCACATATAATATAACATTACTTTGAATGCATCCTCCATATTCGCTGTTGATCAAGCTCACTCGTTTCCAGTGGGAAAAGTAGTTTGACGTTTCCTTGGCTGTCTGTGTTATTTAAAAAAAATACTTGATAGCTAGAAAGTCCCGATCAGTAGGGTTATTTTAAGATGTCAGGCTTCAAAATCCGTTCAGCCATTTTTGCACAGTGAGGTACTACCCAAACCTGATCAAACCGGACACATCTATTTTTCCTGTTCCAAAGTCACATGTGATCTTCTAGTGGTCGAACTGGAAATCAGACATGAGATCCGATTATATCAGTAAAAAGATTACAACTTCAGCGTTATGTATATCATTCCTCTAAAATTAAAAAAATTAAGCATGGCACCTTCCACAAGCCCTGCGCTTTTAAAATGGCTGTGTCCTTTTGGTTATTTTATTTCAAACCTAGACATTCAAATCTCTTATTCCCCAACTAAGGGACACTTTTGTAAAAAAAAATTGTCACTGGCCTACACACAATAACTCTCATGTCAAAGTGTAAGTATGTTTTAGGATTATTTTTTTTAACAAATTAATTAAATGAAAAGCTGAAATGTCTTCAGTCAATAAGTGTTCAACCCTTTTGTTATAGCAAGCCTAAATAAGTTTTAGGAGTAAAAATGTGCTTAACAAGTCGCATAATAAGTTGCATGGATTTACTCTGTGTATAATAATAGGGTTTAACTTTCTTTTTGAATGACTACCGCATCTCTGTACCCCACACATACTGTAAGGTGTGTGTAAGGTCCCTCAGACAAGCAGTGAATTTCAAACCCAGGAGGTTTTCCAATGTCTCACAAACAAGGACATCTATTGGTAGATGGTAAAAAAAAAGCAGACATTGAATATCCCTTTGAGCATGGTGAAGTTATTACACTTTGGATGGTGTATCAATACACCCAGTCACTACAAAGAAACAGGCGTCCTTCCTAACTCAGTTGCCAGGTAGGAAGGAAACCGCTCAGGGATTTCACCATGAGGCCAGTGGTGACTTTAAAACAGTTACAGACTTTAATGGCTGTGATAGGAGAAAACTGAGGATGGATCAACATTGTAGTTACTCCACAATACTAACCTAATTGACAGAGGTTACTCCACAATACTAACCTAACTGACAGAGTGAAATGAAGGAAGCCTCTACAGAATAAAAAATATTCCAAAACACGTGTCTTGTTTGCAACAAGGCACTGAAATAATATTGCAGAAAATGTGGCAAAGCAATTCCCTTTGTGTCCTGAACACAATGCAACACATTACTGAGTACCACCCTCTATATTTTCAAGCATAGTGGTGGCTGCATCATGTTATGGGTATGCTTGTAATCGTTAAGGACTGAGTTTTTCAGGATAGAAAATAAACGTAATGGAGTTAAGCAAATCCTAGACGAAAACCTGGTTCAGTCTGCTTTCCACCAGACACTGGGAAATGAATTCACATTTCAGCAGGACAATAACCTAAAACACAAGGCCAAACATATACTGGAGTTACTTACCAAGAAGACCATGACAGAGTTAGGTTTGACTTAAATCTGCTTGAAAATCTATGGCAAAACCTGAAAAATGGTTGTCTAGCAATGATCAACAACCAATTTGACAGAGCTTGAAGAATCTTTAAAAATAATAATGTGCAAATGTTGCACAATCCAGATGTTGAAAGCTCTTGAAGACTTACCCAGAAAGATTCACAGCTGTAATTGCTGCCAAAGATGATTCTAACATGTATTGACTCTGGGTTAAATACTTGTAAAATAAAGATGTGTTACTGTTTATTTATATACAGTACCAGTCAAACGTTTGGACACACCTACTCATTCCAGGGTTTTTCTTTATTTTTACTATTTTCTACATTGTAGAATAATAGTGAAGACATCAAAACTATGAAATAACATGTATGGAATCATGTAGTAACCAATGTATTTTAGATTTGAGATACTTCAAAGTAGCTACCCTTTGCCTTGATGAAAGCTTTGCCCACTCTTGGCATTCTCTCAACCAGCTTCATGCATCAGTCACCTGGAATGCATTTCAAATAACAGGTGTGCCTTAAGTTCATTTGTGGAATTAATTTCCTTCTTAATGCCTGAAAAATTGTTTTCTAGGGATGGAATACAGAAGATAGCCCTATTTGGTAAAAGACCAGGTCCATATTACGGCAAGAACCGCTCAAGTAAGCAAAGAGAAACGACAGTCCATCATTACGTTAAGACATGAAGGTCAATCAATGCGGAACATTTCAAGAACTTTGAAAGTTTCTTCAAGTGCAGTCGCAAAAACCATCCAGCTCTATGATGAAACTGTCTCTAATGAGGACCACCACAGGAAAATAAGACCCAAACTGTCTGCTGCAGAGGACAAGTTCATTAGAGTGACTGGCCTCAGAAATTGCAGCCCAAATAAATGCTTCAGAGTTCAAGTAACAGACACATCTCAACATTAACTGTTCAGAGGAGACTGTGTGAATCAGGCCTTCAAAGTCGAATTGCTGCAAAGAAACCACTACTAAAGGACCCAATAAGAAGGAGAGACTTGCTTGGGCCAAGAAACATGCCCAATGGACATTAGACCGGTGGAAATCTGTCCTCCAAATTTGATGTGTTTGGTCTGATGAGTCCAACCGCCATGTCTTTGTGAGACGCAGAGGTAAACATCTCCGCATGTGTGTTTCCCACCGTGAAGCATGTAGGAGGAGGTGTGGGGGTGCTTTGCTGGTGCCGCTGTTGGTGATTTATTTTGAATTCAAGGCACACTTTACCAGCATGGCTACCACAGCATTCTGCAGTGATACGCCACCCCATCTGGTTTGCGCTTAGTGGGACTATCATTTGTTTTTCAACAGGACAATGACCCAACACACCTCCAGGCTGTGTAAGGGCTACTTGACCAAGAAGGAGAGTGATGGGAGTGCTGCATCAGATGATCTGGCCTCCAATTGAGGTGGTTTGGGATGAGTTGGACCGCAGAGTGAAGGAAAAGCAGCCAACAAGTCCCCAGGATGTGTGGGAACTCCTTCAAAACTGTTAGAAAAACATTTCAAGTGAAGCTGGTTGAGAGAATGCCAAGAGTGTTCAAAGCTGTCATCAAGGCAAAGGTGGCTACTTTGAAGAATATAAAATATATTTTGATTTTTATAAAAACTTTTTTGGTTATTACATGTTTCCTTATGTGTTATTTTATAGTTTTGATTATTCTACAATGTAGAAAATAGTAAAAAAAAAAATAAAGAAAAACCCTTGAATGAGTAGGTGTGTCCAAACTTTTGACTGGTACTGTATTTATCTATTTTTTTTTTAAATATTTTTTTTACAAATGTTAGAATTTTTCTTCCACTTTGATGTTAGAGTAGTTTGTGTAGATCGTTAATAAAATATTACCATTTAAGTCCATTTTAATCCCACTTTGTAACACTAAGAATGTGAAAAAAAGTAAAGGGATGTGAATCCTTTCTGAAGGCATTGTAGATGGGGGTAATTAACAAATAAAACGGCCTATGTGAATGCAGCCTATACACACCGCTGTCTTCCCAAAATAATGCAAACGAAATGAAATGCTTTAAGTAGTAGCCTAGTTATTCATTCATGCATGGACATTTTTTGGGGGTGAATAGCAGTTTGGCAACCGCGAATGCAAACAAATTAATGCGAAAGAAACACGGGTACCAAGTAGGCCGAGTAAACAAAATATCAGATCAATAAAGGCATAACACAGTCTATATTCAGGCTAGTTACATTAACAGTAAACAAAATATCAGATCAAATTTATTTATATAGCCCTTCGTACATCAGCTGATATCTCAAAGTGCTGTACAGAAACCCAGCCTAAAACCCCAAACAGCAAGCATTGCAGGTGTAGAAGCACAGTGTCTAGGAAAAACTCCCTAGAAAGGCCAAAACCTAGGAAGAAACCTAGAGAGGAACCAGGCTATGTGGGGTGGCCAGTCCTCTTCTGGCTGTGCTGGGTGGAGATTATAACAGAACATGGCCAAGATGTTCAAATGTTCATAAATGACCAGCATGGTCGAATAATAATAAGGCAGAACAGTTGAAACTGGAGCAGCAGCACGGCCAGGTGGGCTGGGGACAGCAAGGAGTCATCATGTCAGGTAGTCCTGGGGCATGGTCCTAGGGCTCAGGTCCTCCGAGAGAGAGAAAGAGAGAAGGAGAGAATTAGAGAACGCACACTTAGATTCACACAGGACACCGAATAGGACAGGAGAAGTACTCCAGATATAACAAACTGATCCTAGCCCCCCGATAAATACTGGAGGCTGAGACAGGAGGGGTCAGGAGACACTGTGGCCCCATCCGAGGATGAGATCAATAAAGGCATAACACAGTCTATATTCAGGCTAGTTACATTAACAGTAAACAAAATATCAGATCAATAAAGGCATAACACAGTCTATATTCAGGCTAGTTACATTAACAGTAAACAAAATATCAGATCAATAAAGGCATAACACAGTCTATATTCAGGCTAGTTACATTAACAGTAAACAAAGCAGTAAATAAAAGGCGAATGGAGATCCAAATAACCAAAACATCCTACTACAGTGAGATGCAGCCACACACAGCTGTCTTGCCAAATAAATAGGCCTACAGGCCCGCTTC
The DNA here is from genome assembly GCF_057628025.1 of Oncorhynchus mykiss. Taxonomy (NCBI): domain Eukaryota; kingdom Metazoa; phylum Chordata; class Actinopteri; order Salmoniformes; family Salmonidae; genus Oncorhynchus; species Oncorhynchus mykiss. Next base: position 59,265,336 of record NC_143039.1, read on the forward strand.
AAACATGGAAAACCATGGCGCTCATGAGTTCAGCAACACGTTTTTCATATGACACATTCCACTTTTGTGGATCAAATTTGACCCACACAATCAATTAAGCAATGCCAACCTACCATAACCATGTTTCTAATATGTACATTTCCATTTACAATGACAAGAACCACTAAGCTACCATTGAAACCATAATATAATTCATCTATTTCCATACAGAAACATACAGATACTGTTGAAGTCAGACGTTTACATACACTTAGATTGGAGTCATTAAAACTCGTTTTTTCAACCACTCTACAAATTTCTTGCTAACAAACTATAGTTTTGGCAAGTCGGTTAGGACGTCTACTTTGTGCATCACACAAGTAATTTTTCCAACAATTGTTTACAGACCGATTATTTCACTTATAATTCACTGTATCACAATTCCAGTGGGTCTGAAGTTCACATACAGTAAGTTGACTGTGCCTTTAAGCAGCTTGGAAAATTCCAGAAAATTATGTCATGGCTTTAGAAGCTTCTGATAGGCTAATTGACATCATTTGAGTTCATTGGAGGAGTACCTGTGGATGTATTTCAAGGCCTTCCTTCAAACTCAGTGCCTCTTTGCTTGACATCATGGGAAAAATTTAAAGAAATTAGCCAAGACCTCAGAAATAAATTGTAGACCTCCAAGTCTGGTTCATCCTTGGGAGCAATTTCCAAATGCCTGAAGGTACCACATTCATCTGTACAAACAATAGTATGCAAGTGTAAACACCATGGGACCAAGCAGCCGTCATACCGCTCAGGAAGGCGACGCCATCTGTCTCCTAGAGGTTAAAGTATTTTGCTGCGAAAAGTACAAATCAACAGGTACAAAAGTATCTATATCCACAGGAAAATGAGTCCTATATCGACATAACCTGCATGGCTTTCGACCTTCGTCTCTCCCGAGCCCGTACGGGAGTTGTAGCGATGAGACAAGATAGTAATTACTAAAAATTGGATACCATGAAAAGGGGGTAAAATAAAAAATAAATGGCATCATGAGGGATGAAAAGTAGGTGAATATATTGAAGCAACATCTCAAGACAACAGTCAGGAAGTTAAAGCTTGGTCACAAATGGGTCTTCCAAATGGACAATGACCCCAAGCATACTTACAAAGTTGTGGCAAAATGGCTTAAGGACAACAAAGTCAAGGTATTGGAGTGGCCATCACAAAGCCCTGACCTCAATCCCATAGAACATTTTTGGGCAGAACTGAAAAAGCGTGTGTGAGCAAGGAGGCCTACAAACCTGACTCAGTTACACTAGCTCTCTCAGGAGGAATGGGCCAAAATTCACCCAACTTATTGTGGGAAGCTTGTGGAAGGCTACCTGAAACATTTGACCCAAGTTAAACAATTTAACATCAATACACCCAAATACTAATTGAGTGTATGTTAACTTCTGACCCACTGGGAATGTGATGAAAGAAATAAAAGCTGAAAGAAATTATTCTCTCTACTATTATTCTGACATTTCACATTCTTAAAATGAAGTGGTGATCCTAACTGACCTAAGACAGGGAATATTTACTAGGATTAAATGTCAGGAATTGTGAAAAACTGAGTTTAAATGTATTTGGCTATGGTGTATGTAAACTTCCGACTTCAACTGTATGTAATGTAGCTATACCCTGGGGCATCATTTGGATTCTTGCATTGGAATTATATAGATTTCCGCTTATATCATGCTGTACCACAATAAACACACGTTCAATTGGCGAGACCATTTGAGTGCTTTTGACCAAGAAGTGACCGGTTGGTGTGAATTGTCCGCTGTGCTCTATCAGCACCATGGACTGCCCTCTACACACTAAACGAGGCTGTTGAAAACCTAGGCTGTTGGCCAAGGTAGTCATTTTGCCATTCCATATCCTAGGTTTTTGCTGAAATGAGGCCACTTTCTCTACCACCAAGATTTTGATAAAAACCAACCAGCAAGATTGTTTCTTTTCAGAAGAGTTGCAGCCTCCTTGATGCTCTGTGGAACTTCCTGTGTAATTGATCATTCCATTATCCCTGAAATATTCTTGTAAGTTCCCCTTCAAATGACAGTTGGATTAGTTGAGCTTTCCTCAGATGTAGCATGCTTCTTCTGTGCTGTCTGAACACATTTGTCTGTGGAAAATGAGATCCACGTGTCAGTGCAGTAAGCACGGTCAGCATAGCGGAGAGAGAACCAGAGAATCATTGCCGTGTATAGTGGGGTCCTCATTGGAGCTGGAGCGGGTGATTTTTCAGCCCAACTGGCGAGCGACACTAAACTCTGCTCCCACCAAATCTGTTTTGCTTAGCTCCTGCAGTGGTTTCACCTTTTTCACATCTAGAAAGTCATGGCTCTCCAGGTCAAAGGCACACAGGGCCTCCACCATTTGGCTGTTGTGTTCGCTGAATCGTTCTGACATTTCACCAATGACGGAATCCAAGAAGTCTTTTACACTCAGTCTCTTCTCCTCTGTCCTGCTGGGCTACTGTACTGCTAACAACACTAGCACTTTTTACAGCTAGCCAAGAAGCTAACGAAACTCTGTAGTGGTAGGGAGTGAAGCAGAGTTTCGTGAAGCGGCTTCAACGGTAAACATGACCCCACCCTTATGAATGAAATATTACAGGCGGAGGCGTATCGCGTTATCCATTTAGCCAACCACCCAATGGAGTCTTACCTAACCGCCCCAGTGGCTTTCCATATCCCCCTTCACACACTGCGGTGCCTTCTGTCCATTGTACTGACGCAGTGCAGCAGAAATACAGATTTTGCGGCAACCTGTCACTGAATCATCATCATCATCATCATCATTAAACCATTTTTGCTATTTTTATATAGGGATATTAAACTTAAGTTGAGGGGGCACAAGTTTAAACTGAGGGGGCTATGCCGTTTTTGCCCCCTTGTGGAGCTGGCTCCACCTCTTTAATAGTCATGACGTTGCTGTACAGCTATATCAGAATCCCACGGCACTTACCCTTCTAACAGTGCTAAACATGTGTTTGTAGGACTTACATTTAGATTTCAAAATTATATCTAATTCGGGTAGGTTACAAATTGTGTCACTTAGAAAATGACACCCGAGAGCGTCAGAATTGAACAGGATAAACAAGTAGATGAGACTTCGTGCACACTTGTCATACATTCAACTAAGGATTAGATCTGAGAATTGAGCGGGAATGAAAGTGAAATGGATGTGAAATAAACTTTGTTTATTTTTATGAAAAGTCAATGTTTCTCTTCTTTTTCCCAGGTGCCAATCATCAAGCTGACTGACCAGGAGACAGACGTCAAAGTGGACATCAGCTTCAATGTGGAGACGGGAGTCAAAGCTGCTCTCTTCATCAAGGACTACACAAAGGTGAGAACACTAGCATTTGTACTTTTTTAGGTTAGCTTCATTTTCCCAAGACAGAGATGAGGTAGTAATTCAATAATCATGTGAAACACTAGTATTGCACTCAGAGTGAGTTCATGCAACTTATTTTAACTTAAGCACTTTTTTACTCCTGAACTTATTAGGCTTGCCTAAACAAAGGGGTTGAATACTTATTGACTTAACACATTCCAGCTTTTCATTTTGAGTTAATTAGTAAAAAAATAAGCATAATCCCACTTTGACATTATGGGATGTTGTATGTGCGTGTGTAGTCCAGTGACACAAAAATCTAAATGTAATCCATTTTAAATTCAGGCAGTAAAACAACAACATCTGGAAAAGGTCAAGGGGGGTGAATACCCTCTGAAGGCACTGTATGCATTTTATATTTGAGATGGAATGTTCCATATTGGGCGAGAACAGAGAATGTACACCTGCACATTGGTTCAGAGTGGTGTCGTCTGCTGTAATGTTTTCCCGCTCAAATCAACCGTGCTTTTACTTCTCTAGCCAATCTTATTAGTTCTGCAGTAGTGCCTATGCCCTAGGGGTTAGGTGGAGATTTGGTGATAGGCCCACAATATGCTGTCAGTAAAGGAATTTCTCTGACTTGTCCTTTATTCAATGACATAACCCAACATGCTTCTGTAAGTCACCAGAACCAGAACGCGTGAGTCTTTGTCCCATTGACAACCGCAGCCTCAAAATCAGCATATGATTTAAAAATGAGAATCTGTAAAGAGGAGGCAAATTGTATTTCAAGTAGTGATCCTCAAATAATTCCCACTTTTAATAGGTGCTCTGCTCCTCAATGACTGTGTAAATTGAGCAGGGTTTCGATTCTCTCCTTAGTGTTTTTAATCTCTCTCGCCCTCCTTCCCCCCTTTCTCTCTCGGGCCCCTACAGAGGTATCCCGTGCTGCCTTACCTGATCTTTGTGCTGAAGCAATTTCTGCTCCAGAGAGATCTCAACGAGGTGTTCACTGGAGGAATCAGCTCCTACAGCCTCATCCTGATGGTCATTAGCTTCCTCCAGGTACACACAGAAACGAGCATACACACACACACACTTTGTGTAATCTAGTATGACAGTGTACAGTTATGGCACTTGTAATGTTGTCATAACATGTCTACCTATTCTCTCACTCTATCTCTCTATCTATCCATCCATTCAGCTCCACCCAAGAATTGACGCCAGTAGCCCCAACATCAACCTTGGCATCCTGCTGATTGAGTTCTTTGAGCTGTACGGCCGCCATTTTAACTACCTGAAGACGGGCATCCGTGTCAAGAACGGAGGGGCCTACATGGCCAAGGAGGACATGACGAAGGTTATGACCAACGGCTACAGACCCTCCATGCTCTGTATAGAGGACCCACTGATGCCAGGTGTGTGTGTGTGTGTGTGTGTGTGTGTGTGTGTGTGTGTGTGTGTGTGTGTGTGTGTGTGTGTGTGTGTGTGTGTGTGTGTGTGTGTGTGTGTGTGTGTGTGTGTGTGTGTGTGTGTGTGTGTGTGCATGATGGTGTGCAGGACTGAGTGTTTGTGTGACGATGTGTATGTGTGTGTATCTGACGGTGTGCTGGACAGTGTTTGAGCGAATGTATGTGTTTTCCATTGGTAATGGTGTTGGCCTTAGTTTGTATGGGACGATTTAGGTGTTTTAACCGTGTGTGTGTGTTCCAGGTAACGACGTTGGCAGGAGTTCATACGGAGCCATGCAAGTCAAGCAGGTGTTTGACTACGCTTACATCGTCCTTGGTCACGCCGTGTCACCGCTAGCACGCTCCTACCCCAATAAGGACATCGACAGGTTGGTTCCCGCCTCTTTCAGAATGTCTTCTGTGTCCAGCTGGGCCTAGAAATGTTTGTACATGAATAAGTACAGAAGTTATCAAAGTAAAGATTGTCAAATAAATATGGTGGTTGTGTTGGAAAGTGTAACTAATCCACTGCTGTGCAACATTTGAAATCCTGCCCTTTCCTGTATCTCACTATCCCTGCAGCACTTTGGGGAGGATAATCAAGGTGACCCAGGAAGTGATTGACTACAGGGAGTGGATCATGACGAAGTGGGGAGGAAGGCACCTCGCCCGCATGGAGAGCCGTGGTAAGAGAAGTGTGTGTGTGTGTACAAAATAACCTGTGTGTGTAACCTCTGCGTAAAATAAGTCTTGACTGTCTTTTATGGCAGGTTGTGTGTGTGTATATTGACCTGTGTGTGCAAGGGTAACCTTTTGTTGTCTCGTATGGCAGTTTGGGAAGTGTGTGTTGCTGTGTATAATAACCTGTTTCTCTCTTTAGGTTCTGTCCTGGAGCAGGACCCAGCACGGTGTGTGTTGGGTGTAGGTGTGGAGGAACAGAGGGACTCGGTCTCCCCTCACAGTGCAGACTCCCCCATGTCCCTGTCCAGTCCTCACCAACACTCCTCAGCCTCCTCGGTCTCCTCTCTGTCCGGGTCAGACAATGTAAGGGCACAGACACATACAATAAACACACACACTGCGGTCTTTATGATGAACTATATAAATGCAATTGTGTTAATGATTTGACAGCTGATCATGTTTTAAGCCCTCCCCTCTGCTGTGTGTTCCAGGACTCTGATTCGACGCCATGCCCTGGCCGCCCTCCGGCGCTGCCCCCCTACACCCTCCAGTCTCTGGGTATGACTCTACCCCTGGGCCTGGCACTGGGCAAGACTGGCATCAACCAGCAGCACCTCATCATGTCCCCTGGCTCACAGGTACAGAACCTAGCAGCTACTGAGCTTTGTGTTGTTAGAGATGGGAGAGTTTAGCGTGATGGATCAACATGTTCTGTGAGTGGGACATTAAAGGTAGACTCAGCGACGCATTAAGTATAAACGATATCTGGACAGTTTCCGCAACAACTAAGAGTGTTGAAGCACGAGGCTAAACTTCTCTGCTGTTTTGGTCCCGTAGATACCACTTTGTAGCAGGGTGAAGTACATCTGTGCACATCCACAGGTATCCACAAAGTCTTGCATCTTAATGGCTGCGGTGCTGTTTGTGCCAGCATCATACCGCTGAGTCTACCTTTTACCGTTATAAAAAGAAAACAGCATTCCTGAATTTCCAGCTCCATCTTATCATTAAGATTTGTCATATATATATATATATATATATATATATATATATATATATATATATATATATATATATATATATATATATATATATATATATATATATATATATATATATATATATATATATATATATATAATTATTATTATGATTAAATTTTTTCTATTAAATGGTCTCCATGCCTTGTGTTTTTAGTACTCACATCCCAGTAACAGGGATTGTGAAATGGTGATCTAAAGCTGTTTGTGATTGGACGTGTGATGGCTCAAAATGTCTCTCCCGCCCCTTCCTTCCAGGCGTGTATGTCTTTGCCCAGTGGCCTGACGATGCACTCCTTACCTGTCAGACAGGTGGGTATAGACATGACCCCCCCTACCCACCACCCTGCCCACCATAACCCTCATGCCCCCTCCAACCCCCAGCCTCTGTCCAGCCCCCACCCCACCAGCCACACACACCAGGTAGGCGCCGGCCAAAATTCCGGCTACACACACTAGACTGGGACAACCTCTTTGTCTTTCTCTCTCTTTTAAGACTCTCCTCACCTCTCACTTTCTTATTTCTGCTCTCTTTTTTGCTTTCCAACGCATCTTGCTTTCTTTTCTCCCTCGTTCTCTCCTCCCCCTGTTTCTCTGTTCTCTCAATCGGTCCCTCTTGGTTTCATGATTACATTGTTGTATTGAATATCTGCAAGATGTAACTGAATATAGGATTCCTTTCGTAGAGCACTTTGCTTTTAGTGTGTGTGTGTGTGTGTGTGTGCGTTGACTCAGGTTTCAAACACTCAATGACTTGAATTCTAACTCTTCATCGCTTCTCACTCTCCCTCACTCTCTCTACCTCTCTCTCTACCTCTCTCTACCTCTCTCTACCCCCCCTCTCTCTCTCTCTCTCTCTCTCTCTACCCCTCTCTCTCTCTCTCTCTACCCTACTCTCTCTCTCTCTCTACCCTCCTCTCTCTCTCTCTCTCTCTCTCTACCCTCCTCTCTCTCTCTCTATCCCTCTCTCTCTCTCTCTACCCCTCTCTCTCTTTCTCTCTCGCTCTCTCTCTCTCTCTACCCTTCTCTCTCTCTCTCTCTCGCTCTCTCTCTCTCTACCTCTCTATCTCTCTCTACCCCCCCCCCCCTCTCTCTCTCTCTACCTCTCTCTCTCTCTACCTCTACAGAATGGTCCTAAGTTTCACCTGAAAGGCTTCCACAATCCAGCTGTGGTCCACAGTCCCGCCCTGGCCAACCGCGCCCACACGCACCCTCTCACACATGCCCACACACACTCACACACGCAGTACCGCAACACCTGGCGCCGTCGGAAGAGGGACAGCCTGCCAGTAAGCCTGAGCAGATAAAGGATAAAACATCCCCGTTTCCTCTCCTCCCTTCATCCCTCTCTCATTCTGACTGATTGGGAAGACAACTTCATGAGACAATGCTCCCTGCTGTTCAACTTGGAGGACAGGCAGGCAGAGGCACCAGACCAGCATTGGGATTCATTCAACACTTTGGGCTGCTGAACTTTGGCCCCGAGGAGGGAAAGAAGTGTAGCTCTGGGAAAACTCTTTCTCCATCACTCATCCTCTCCCCATTTGTGCATGTTTTTTACTGCGCAATGAAACAACGGCCAACGATACGGGAACGAGCAGTGCGGCTAGCAAACAGAACGCAGCGCAACCCAACGTGCATTCTGACCCCAGAACTTTTCCGCAGCGCTCCAGTCTTTCGCTTCCTGTTTGGGATCCACCTTTTGTTTTCTTTTCGTTAATGTTTATTGTTCACATTAATATTTTTAAAAATTGCGCTTTGCCCTTTTTCTCATACGTTCAAGGAGACTGAGGATAGTGACATCTTTGCCAGGTGGAAGTAGCGAAAGACCAGTGTCGTATTGTAAATTGAGTTTATTTTAGTTTTTTTGACTTGGTTGCGTTGTGAAGGCCTTTGTCCTTGAACCCTGTAGCCAAGCTGTATCTTATTCAGTGTTCACACATTGGACGGTTTCTAATTTGTGCAATAATGTGTTCTATTTTTTTATTTTTTATCTTATCAATCTTTATTTAATTTTATCATTTGTGTATGTAAATTAATTTTGGTGTTATGTTTTTAAGATTGTAGGTTTGTTTTTTTTGCCAAGAGTTTACAGAACCTTTCCCCAGATGGCCTCCGGTCTGGAGAGTGTGTGACGGAGTGTGTGTCTGTGTCAAGAGTGTGTGACGGAGTGTGTGTCTGTGTCAAGAGTATGTGTCAATTGGTGAGTTGTGTGTATCTTGTTGGTGTCAAAGTATAGTTGAACCCCCCCCCCCCCATGGGTGTTTTATAATGTGTGAAAAGGAAGAATCAGAAGGAGATAAGTGGCTTCAGACTACTGCAATGCAACCTCTATTGTTGACAGGTTAAACGTCTGTAATCTCACATTGTCTCACTAGATGGAGCTCTTACTATAGCAGAGTCACAGTGGACTGATTGACTGAGCTCTTACTATAGCAGAGTCACAGTTGACTGACGGACTGACTGACTGAGCTCTTACTATAGCAGAGTCACAGTGGACTGACTGACGGACTGACTGAGCTCTTACTATAGCAGAGTAACAGTGGACTGACTGCCTGAGCTCTTACTATAGCAGAGTCACAGTGGACTGACTGACTGAGCTCTTACTATAGCAGAGTCACAGTGGACTGACTGACTGAGCTCTTACTATAGCAGAGTCACAGTGGACTGACTGACTGAGCTCTTACTATAGCAGAGTCACAGTGGACTGACTGACTGAGCTCTTACTATAGCAGAGTCACAGTGGACTGACTGACTGAGCTCTTACTATAGCAGAGTCACAGTGGACTGACTGAGCTCTTACTATAGCAGAGTCACAGTGGACTGACTGACGGACTGACTGAGCTCTTACTATAGCAGAGTCACAGTGGACTGACTGACTGAGCTCTTATTATAGCAGAGTCACAGTGGACTGACTGACTGACTGACTGAGCTCTTACTATAGCAGAGTCACAGTGGACTGACTGACGGACTGACTGAGCTCTTACTATAGCAGAGTAACAGTGGACTGACTGCCTGAGCTCTTACTATAGCAGAGTCACAGTGGACTGACTGACTGAGCTCTTACTATAGCAGAGTCACAGTGGACTGACTGACTGGCTGAGCTCTTACTATAGCAGAGTCACAGTGGACTGACTGACTGACTGAGCTCTTACTATAGCAGAGTCACAGTGGACTGACTGCGCTCTTACTATAGCAGAGTCACAGTGGACTGACTGACTGAGCTCTTACTATAGCAGAGTCACAGTGGACTGACTGACTGAGCTCTTACTATAGCAGAGTCACAGTGGACTGACTGACTGAGCTCTTACTATAGCAGAGTCACAGTGGACTGACTGACTGAGCTCTTACTATAGCAGAGTCACAGTGGACTGACTGACTGAGCTCTTACTATAGCAGAGTCACAGTGGACTGACTGAGCTCTTACTATAGCAGAGTCACAGTGGACTGACTGACTGACTGAGCTCTTACTATAGCAGAGTCCCAGTGGACTGACTGACTGGCTGAGCTCTTACTATAGCAGAGTCACAGTGGACTGACTGACTGACTGAGCTCTTACTATAGCAGAGTCACAGTGGACTGACTGCGCTCTTACTATAGCGGAGTCACAGTGGACTGACTGACTGGCTGAGCTCTGACTATAGCAGAGTCACAGCGGACTGACTGAGCTCTTACTATAGCAGAGTCACAGCGGACTGACTGACTGGCTGAGCTCTGACTATAGCAGAGTCACAGTGGGCTGACTGACTGAGCTCTTACTATAGCAGAGTCACAGTGGACTGACTGCGCTCTTACTATAGCAGAGTCACAGTGGACTGACTGACTGACTGAGCTCTTACTATAGCAGAGTCACAGTGGACTGACTGACTGACTGACTGAGCTCTTACTATAGCAGAGTCACAGTGGACTGACTGAGCTCTTACTATAGCAGAGTCACAGAGGACTGACTGACTGAGCTCTTACTATAGCAGAGTCACAGCGGACTGACTGACTGAGCTCTTACTATAGCAGAGTCACAGTGGACTGACTGAGCTCTTACTATAGCAGAGTCACAGTGGACTGACTGAGCTCTTACTATAGCAGAGTCACAGTGGACTGACTGACTGAGCTCTTACTATAGCAGAGTCACAGTGGACTGACTGAGCTCTTACTATAGCAGAGTCACAGTGGACTGACTGAGCTCTTACTATAGCAGAGTCACAGTGGACTGACTGACTGAGCTCTTACTATAGCAGAGTCACAGTGGACTGACTGAGCTCTTACTATAGCAGAGTCACAGTGGACTGAGTTCTTATTCACGCCCAAACCATAGCTGTTGTTTTTAAAACCCTTATCTTTATTTGGTGCTTGTGTGTGTGTGTGCGTGCGTGTCAGTCATAGGAGGACTTAGTCACCTAACGTTTGTGCCATTTCCGCTACTCAGTCCTAGTGTAGAGTAGAGCTGAAAACTCTTCCCCATTGCAGGAGTTTGGCACAGGCCAAATACATATTGTATGCTCCAAGTGTGTTTCTGGTAGTGTATGTATGTCATTTTTTAAAGATGTGCATGGTATGGTGGTGGAGTTAGATGAAGGAATAGCAAAAATGACCTGAAGATTGGTGAGTGGTGTGAAATGGCAACTTACCCCCTATGTCAAGTAGTGAACTACATAGGGGATAGGGTACCATTTAGACATGCCCTAAAAAACTAGGTGCTCTAAAGGCTAAAGGGTCTTTCTTCTTAGCAGGGGAGAAAGTTCTGGAGACCTCTGGACAGTGGAGGAAAGGGAATCATTTTGATTCCATTCTGGAATCTAGTGTATATTTGATTGCCAAGTACTTCCGCTAGTTGTTTGTCTTTTCTTTGTGTTTAATTGTGTGTGTGTGTGTCTCGTCTCTGCAAGTACATAGCCCCACACACACACATACGAGTGACTGTGTGGCTGAGGCTCAGCGCGGTAGCTACACACTGAACATATGATGTTATTACTATGCAAGTGGGTTATTTTTGAGTGCCCCAGTATTTCTGTTTCCAATGACAACCACTGCTTCTTGGATCGGAGTGACGTTACTGTAAACTCCAGTTTGAACGACTAGGCCTGTAATTGGTGGGCTTGGCTAGATGGTGGTTAGCCAGCCTCAGCCCAGTTACAAGTGAACCACAACACTCTGTCTTTGTATGCAAGTCCTGATGTTTTAAAAGTCTAGTTTTGTATTTCTATCTGGCAGAAAGTCTATGGAAGGGGGTGTGTGTTTAAGTGGTTGGGTATCTGTATGTCTGGCTTGTCTGAGCGAATAGCAAGACTGTTTTTTGTTTTCAAATGACACCCTATTCTCTATATAGCGCATGCTATTGTACTCTAGTGCTGTTCTAAAGTTAGTGCCCTAATATAGGGGTACGGGTGTCATTTGAGTGCACATGAGGAGCGACTTGCACTCTGTAGTGGACGACTTCATACCCTTCCTAGTGCACTATAGTCCTCTACCCTTCCTGAGACTGTGTTAGGCGCCAACGTCACTCTCTGTAATGTTACTATAGCAACTTTTAACCACCAATCAAAACTCGACCTGGCCAATATATCGCCTTTGACAGGGTCGTCGGCCCCAAATGGCATCCTGTTCTGATTGTATTGCACTACTTTTGATTAGATCTTTGTAGTGTCTTGTGGAAGGTAGCTGGGCTATATAGGACATAGGGTGCCATTTGGGACTCAAGCTGTGTCTGCTTTTAGAGAATAGAACCATCATCTGTCAGAGAGATGAGCTCAAACACTATCTCTGGTTGGAGATTTGTCAAGCCTGTCAGTTGTCCACCATTTTTACAGATTCTATTGAGACTGAAATGCAGTGTGACGTCTGTATGGATTCAGCTCTGTGTGCATCCCAATGGTCTACACAAGCTTCCTCCCCTCACGTCCTTTATCTGATCTAAAAGAAATTGGAACAGGTAAAAGCCAATCCTTTGGTAGATCGGAGAGATGTGGAGGAGAGGAAGCCTCTTTAGACCATTGAGAACAAGAAACACATGTACACATAGATGCAATGTAATGCACTCCATTGCATCACAATGAGGGATTTTAAACTTAACGGCCGCCATTTTGTGAAAGGTGGCGGCTCTTCTGTCATGGCCAACTCATCTGAAGAGGAACTCCTAAAATGATCGCCAAACTAGCGGCGGTCACAGAGTGACAGCCTGGCTTTTGTTTTGAACTTCTTTTTTTATGTACCAGTATATTTTTTTCTATTTTATTTTTTATTAAACATCATAAAACTGCCAGTTATCATAGTGATCTTGTCTTGTTTTTGTATGTGCTTAAGTCCCTTCTCATTAAGGTACAGAAAGGCTTGATTATAAAATGAGGTCAAATGTGATCCTGTACTAATGCTCATCTACACTAGGTGGCACACTAGGTGCACACCCATAGCAAAGATTTTTATAACTACCCCAAGATAGTCCAGAGCCTGTCATTTCATAGTAGGCAGAACAAGCAAGGAGGTGGGCAGAGCCAAGCATGAGCTGGTGAGATCCTATTGGCGAGTTCTAGTATTTATTTGCATATTTCCATTAGAGACTGCCTACTCTGAACTGTGCGTGTGCAATAACTAAAAGTTTTGAAACTTTGGCAAAAGGTAAACTCTACAAAATGCAGTCCACTCTTTGTTCCCGTTTTTAGTTTTAGAACCATAACTGTATGGAGATCAAATGTTTCATCGATGAGAAAATTAGCAGAATGGCGGCAAAAATCTATCCTGCTCCATCTTTTTCCACTGCTGCCCACTGGGCTTCTTCTCATCGCCATATTTGGTAGTGCGTGGAAACGACAAACGAATGCTTCACATTTATACATCCGGGGAAATATATGTCTCTTTGATCTATCTGTGCCCATAGCCTTGAATCCAGTTTGCAACATGGCAAATTGCTGTTCTTCCAAACTATTCTTCAGAGTTCCATAGGCTCTATTCGATGTTGTGGTATATGATCAGGAGTCCCGACACTCACCAACAGGCCAAGAAAATAGTCGCTAGTGTAAGTCAACCCACCCCTTGCAGTCTTCACATTTTGCTGCCTTTTTCAAATTTAATCTCAAAAGGGAATAAATAATATGTTTTTTCTACTGATCTACAAAACCTACTGAGGTGGGTTTTCCTGTCTGGTAATATAGTCAGGTGCAGTAAAGAAAGACCTAGCAAAGCTGCAGCTGACTCAAAACAAAGCAGCACGTCTTTAACCGCACAGACACTACTAACATTAACAACATGCATCATAGTCTTTCATGGTTGAGGACAAGTTGTCTACTTCTCTTCTAAAGAAACATTTGTGTGTTGAAAATGCCTAACCACTTGTATAATCTATTTGCATACACTTCAAACAGACAAACACACCCCACCAGACACCATACCCAAACCAAAAACAGATTTAATGCTTCGCTCAGTTATGTACAGAACCATATCATCTTACTCCGGCAAAAAGCAAGTTTAACTTTTTATTTTTTAAACAGATACATTTCTTTATCACAGTGCCTCTCTCTCTAAAAATATATTTTAACTACTGTATACACTACCATTCAAAAGTTTGGGGTCACTTAGAAATGCCCTTGTTTTTGAAAGAAAAGTACATTTTTTGTCCATTTTAAAATAACATCAAATTGATCCGAAATACTGTGTAGACATTGTTAATGTTGTAAATGACCATTGTAGTGGAAACGGCAGATTTTTTAATGGAATATCTACATAGGCATCCAGAGGCCCATTATCAGCAACCATCACTCATGTGTTCCAATGGCACATTGTGTTAGCTAATCCAAGTTTATAATTTTAAAAGGCTAATTGATCATTAGAAAACCCTTTTGCATTTATGTTAGCAAAACTGAAAACGGTTGTGTTGATTTAAAGAAGCAATAAAACTGTCCTTCTTTAGATTAGTTGAGTATCTGGAGCATCAGCATTTGTGGGTTAAATTATAGGCTCAAAATGGGCAGAAACAAATAACTTTCTTCTGAAACTCGTCAGAGAGGAGTGGGAGGCCCCGGTGTACAACTGAGCAAGAGGACAAGTACATTGGTGTCTAGTTTGAGAAACAGACGCCTCACAAGTCCGCAACTGGCAGCTTCATTAAATAGTACCCGCAAAACACCAGTCTCAACGTCAACAGTGAAGAGGCGACTCCTGGATGCTGGCGTTCTAGGCAGAGTTGCAAAGAAAAAGCCTATCTCAGACTGGCCAATAAAAAGAGAAGATTAAGATGGGCAAAAGAACACAGCCACTGTACAGAGGAACTCTGCCTTTTGCATTGGTTTCATCTGACCAGAGCACCTTCTTCCACATGTTTGGTGTGTCTCCCAGGTGGCTTGTGGCAAACTTTAAACTACACTTTTTATGGATAACCTATTGGTTATTGGCCCAACGCTCTTAACCACTAGGCTCCCTGCAACCCAGGTTCACCAATCACAATAAGGTACTTCATTTGATATTGAGATAAAAATGGCTACATTGGACCTTTTTAAAGTATCTGTCCATTGAAAGTCTTCCATTTAACAGGTCATATTCTGTTAACCCATAACCAATGTTATTGACTCATCCTATACTCTTATTTGTGGCCAAAGCATAAATTGAAGAAAATAAAACACTTAATCTCCACTTCAAACTTGTACCTTTAAACACAGAAAAGCAGATTTTTAACATACTTAATCATTTTGGGGTAGTAAAACTATTGTATTAACCTCATATTGTAATTAATTATAGGTCATAATTCATAGAAATCTGGAAACACCGGACAATTACTTTAACAGCCTTGTTGCAAACGGAGTGGATACATTTTTTTATTTTTTTTTAAACAGGCTTTATTCTTTTACATTTTTCATACAGGCCAGTAGTGGAGTGAATGCAGAGTTGTTGGTCCTCTGTATTTTCAAGTATTGTGGAGGCAACATCAGCAAGGACAGGGGAGTTTGTCAGGGTCAAAAGAGATATGAAAGCAGCAAAGTCCAGAGAAAAATGTTGAGGAAACCCTGCCTCAAGCTTCTTAATACCTACCCTTGGCCTACAGTTTTATCTTTCAGCAGGACAATAGGTGGATGTAACTGGATGGTCCTGTCTCAGTCCTGACATCAATGACTCCCGACCAAATATACTAAGCTTGAGCAATGTTTTTGTGTGTTGCCCTAAGAGTTGGTCGATTCTTATTCTAAATGTTTCACAGCTGTAATGGCTGCCAAAGGTGTTTCCACCAAGTATTTACTCTGGGGTGGGAAGACATACGCAATCAAGACATCTTCATTTAAAAACAACAAAAAAATTGGGAAAATTGGACATTATCTTTCATTTTTTAAAGGTTGTACATCGATAGGAAGAAAATCCAATGTAATACTTTTAAAAATATATATTTTTAAGGCAGCAAAATGTGAAGACTCTGCCAGCCCACTGGGCACACACTAGTTGAATGAACGTTGTTTCCACATCATTTCAATGAAATGAAGTTGAACCAAAGTGGAATAGACGTTGAATTGACATCTTTGCCCAGTGGGAGGGGTGTGTAGAATTTCACTCTGCATTGACTGTAGGTGTGTGTTGAGCCTCAACTGAACGCCATGATCTGTGTTTAATGTTTGACTGATGGCCCATTCATGTTTCTACTAGTACTGTAAGTGTTTTATGTTTTTCTCCTCTGTTTCCACAGGGAGGTTGAGATACCTGCCTGACAATAGGTAAGTGTCCATGTTGCTTGTGTCTGTCTGTTTCTGTATTATATTGATCTCTCTCTCCCCCTCTCTCTCTGACGCTCTCTTACCCTCCTTACCCCATTACAAAGGCTTTTAAATAAAAATAAATATGATAAGTGTGTTCTCTTATTACGTTTCTGAGCTGAATAATGTTCGAGAGGGAGAGCGAAGGAAGTAGAGGCTGAGCGGGAGAGAGAGAGAGATAGAGAATGAGAGATGCCTCTGTGTTGTAAAGTAGCCGGCCTATAAGGGTTTCTCATCTGGATTAGTGTTCAGAGAGAGGGATGAGGGAGGGAGGGATGGGGAGAGAGATGACTCGAAAGAGAAGAAAGGGAGAAGAGAATCAAAGGTTCTCAGATAAGACTGAGCACCTCTAGGTAATGACATCGGAGAGAGAGAGAGAAAGACAGATAAATAATAACAATAAGAGGGAGGTAGACACAGATGCAATTTGTCATGTTTCTCCTTTCCCCAACAAGTGTTGTCATATTTCCATCACAAATACAAACACAGTATCTGTCAACTATCCATGCCAAATACACACAGTGAATAGATCCTTGGGAAAGCTACGTTTTGTCACCGATCCAAGACGGGGATAAATATTGGAAATGGCATGACAGTCCTGTGCCAGCCTGCCTTCTGTTCACATATAGTGCCTTCAGAAAGTATTCCTACCCCTTGACTTATTCCACATTTTGTGGTGTTACAGCCTGGATTCAAAATGGATTAATAGATGTTTCTACCATGATGACAGTGAAAACATGTTTTTAGACATTTTAGCAAATTTATTGAGAATGAAATACAGTATTCACACCCCGGAGTCAATACATGTTACAATCACCTGGCAGCTATTACAGCTGTGAGTTCTTCTGGGTAAGTCTCTAAGAGCTTTGCACACCTGGATTGTACAATATTTGCCGTTTATTATTTTCAAAATTCTTCAAGCTCTGTGAAATTGGTTGTTGATCATTGCTAGACAACCATTTTTCAGGTTTTGCCATAGATTTTCAAGCAGATTTAAGTCAAACCTAACTCTGTCATGGTCTTCTTGGTAAGTAACTCCAGTATATGTTTGGCCTTGTGTTTTAGGTTATTGTCCTGCTGAAATGTGAATTCATCTCCCAGTGTCTGGTGGAAAGCAGACTGAACCAGGTTTTCGTCTAGGATTTGCTTAACTTCATTACGTTTCTTTTTTATCCTGAAAAACTCAGTCCTTAACGATTACAAGCATACCCATAACATGATGCAGCCACCACTATGCTTGAAAATATAGAGGGTGGTACTCAGTAATGTGTTGCATTGTGTTCAGGACACAAAGGGAATTGCTTTGCCACATTTTCTGCAGTATTATTTCAGGGCCTTGTTGCAAACAAGACACGTGTTTTGGAATATTTTTTATTCTGAACAGGCTTCCTTCATTTCACTCTGTCAGTTAGGTTAGTATTGTGGAGTAACCTCTGTCAATTAGGTTAGTATTGTGGAGTTACTACAATGTTGATCCATCCTCAGTTTTCTCCTATCACAGCCATTAAAGTCTGTAACTGTTTTAAAGTCACCACTGGCCTCATGGTGAAATCCCTGAGCGGTTTCCTTCCTACCTGGCAACTGCGTTAGGAAGGACGCCTGTTTCTTTGTAGTGACTGGGTGTATTGATACACCATCCAAAGTGTAATAACTTCACCATGCTCAAAGGGATATTCAATGTCTGCTTTTTAAAAATTACAAGCATACCCATAACATGATGCAGCCACCACTATGCTTGGAAATATGGAGAGTGCTACTCAGTAATGTGTTGTATTGGATTTTCCTCCAATATAACACTTTGTATTTAGAACAAAAAGTTAATTGCTTTGCCGCATTCTTTGCAATATTACTTTAGGGTGTTGTTGCAAACAGGATGCATGTTTTGGAATGTTATTAATGTTTTTATAATAAATTCAGCCAATTTTCCCCATATTCCCAGGTTTGCCAGAAATGCTGTTTGGATGATTCCAGATTTCCTGCTTATTCCTTACTGATTCCAGAAATATTCTAACCAGGATTTCTGGGATTTTTGAGAAAGTTAACAGAATTTTGAAACCCTAAGCAGCACTGTGTCCAAGACAATAAAGTTGATCTTATACTGCACTCACAAAGACAGCCCCAGATGGACAGCAGATGGGATAAGGAAGCGTGGCCGGCTGCCCAAAGAAACCTGGCAAAGGGCTAGGGAGAAGGAGATGAAAACTGGGCCTGTCATGGAAAGCAATCCCAAAAGATTGGCAGCAATGGCACTCACTCGTGAAAAACCTTATGTTTCACATAGGAACGAAGCAGGTTCAGTGTGTAAGAACGAATTAACTAACAAATTAACAAACAAATGAATGAACAGACTTCATTGATGTGAATTGAAGTGTCTGTGTGTATCTAAGAGCCCAGCAACATGTTCTTACTGAGCTGCTTCAGACAAAGACAGAAAGCTCTCTGTATGACATCATATCATTAAAAGCCTGATTAGTCGACTGGCTTAACAATCCCTGATTAACACTGCAGCACTCATCTCGAGCCTGTCGTTACACACACACACACACGTATTGTATAGTCTCGCTGGCTCTCTCTCTCTGTCACTGTCTCCGTTCTTTAATTTTATAACAATAAAACCATGTTAAAACTAGACTCTTTAGTTAAACTCTTCTCCCTTCACCCTCTGTTTCTCTCCTCCTCCCTCTTTCTCAACTCCTCGCTCCCAATCCTCTCCTCTGTCCAGAATAACCCAGTTTCAACCTCACCTCCATATTCTCTTCTTTCACTCCTCCTCATCCCTCCATATCCCCTCCCTCCTTTCCT
Source organism: Oncorhynchus mykiss (assembly GCF_057628025.1). Lineage (NCBI taxonomy): Eukaryota > Metazoa > Chordata > Actinopteri > Salmoniformes > Salmonidae > Oncorhynchus > Oncorhynchus mykiss. Next base: position 59,284,389 of record NC_143039.1, read on the forward strand.
CTATCAAACACTTTAAATTACACTTGAAAGATTAGTTCCACCAGACCCACCGGCCTGTGTGTGTGTGTGTGTGTGACAGGTTGGGGGAGTAGATCTGTCAGAGAAGGGCACTAGCCTGTCCAGCGCTTCGCTGCATTTACAATTAAATCAGAGGGAGCGAGAGGGATACGGAGGGGCGGGAGGGGCGGGAGGAGAGAGGTTTGGAAGAAAGGACAGTGATGAGAGAGTAGAACCCCAGTTTTGCTCTTTCAAGAATTGAAACCCAGGTTTTTGCTGATTTTTGCAAAGAGCAATGTAATAGAATTTCATTACTTAATTCCTTCTTTTGAAAGAGAGAGAGTGTGGGCGAGGGAGATAGAGAGAGAGAAAAGGAGGAAGAGAGAGAGAGACAAAATAATTCAACATTAGTAAGTATGCCACCTACTTTTGGAGCAGCTATGTGACAGTGGGTAAGCACATTCATATTTTATCGTGTTCATTTTAATTGACTATTCTCTTTACTTATATCACTCTCTATGCAAAACACCTGCTCCCCTGTTGTACACACTGCTGCTGTGGTGACAGAATGAGAGCGCCGTGAAAAACACTGACCTTACTTCCTAAACAGAACACACGTTGTTACGGGGTGCTAATTTTGTCACAGCACCCTCCAGCATGGACATGTTGATGCATGATGGTTGGAGTGTGTGTAACTAGTGTAACTAGCAGTAGACAGAAAGGGATATTCGTTCAACGTACACACTCGTGTGTGTGTGTATGTGTGTATGTGTGTGTGTGTGTGTGTGTGTGTGTGTGTGTGTGTGTGTGTGCGCACGCAGAGGAGATGAGATGAGGATAGATCAACACCTAAAGTTTAAACACATCCTCCTGTATAATGACACCTTTCAAATGTGGGGGGATGTATCATCTCTCTCTCTCTCAATTCAGTTTAAGGGGCTTTATTGGCATGGGAAACATATGTTTACATTGCCAAAGCAAGTAAAATAAATAATAAACAAAAGTGAAATAAACTATAAAAAGTGAACAGTAAACATTACATTCACAAAAGTTCCAAAATAATAAAGACATTTCAAATGTCATATTATGTATATATACAGTGTTGTAACAATGTCCAAATGTCCAAATAGTACAAAAGGGAAAATAAATAAACGTAAATATGGGTTGTATTTACAATGGTGTTTGTTCTTCACTGGTTGCCCTTTTCCTGTGGCAACAGGTCACAAATCTTGCTGCTGTAATGGCACACTGTGGTATTTCACCCAATAGATATGGGAGTTTATCAAAATTGAATTTGTTTTCAAATTCTTTGTGGATCTGTGTAATCTGAGGGATATATATGTGTCTCTATGGCTCTCCAGTGTGCACACAAAATGAGGGCATTTTTCAATAGCAATGCTATGCTCACTGAGTTTGTACATAGTCAACGATTTCCTTAATTTTGGGTCAGTCACATTGGTCAGATATTCTGCCACTGTGTACTCTCTGTTTAGGACCACATAGCATTCTAGTTTGCTCAGTTTTTTTGTCAATTCTTTCCAATGTGTGGGTAATTATGATTTGGTTGGGTCAAGTTGTATTGCTGTCCTGGGGCTCTGTGGGGTCTGTTTGTGTTTGTGAACAGAGAGCCAGGACCAGCTTGCTTATGGGGCTCTTCCCCAAGTTCATTTCTTTGTAGGTGATGACTTTGTTATGGAAGGTTTGGGAATCACTTCCTTTTAGGTAGTTGTAGAATTTAACAGCTCTATTCTGGATTTTGATCATTAGCGGGTATCGGAAAATTCTGCTCTGCATGCATCATTTGATGTTTTACATTGTACACAGGATTTTTTGGCAGAATTCTGCATGTAGAGTCTCAAATTGGATGTTTGTCCCATTTTGTGAATTCTTGGTTGGTGAGCGGACCCCAGACTTCACAACCATGAAGGGCAATAGGTTCTATAACTGATTCAAGTATTTTTACTTGATCCTGATTGGTATGTCAAATGTTATGTTCCTTTTGATGGCATAGAAGGCCCTTATTGCCTTGTCTCTCAGATCGTTCACAGCTTTGTGGAAGTTACCTGTGGCACTGAATTTTATGCCGAGGTGTGTATAGTTTTTTGTGTGCTCTAGGGCAACAGTGTCTAGATGGACTTTGTATTTGTGGTCCTGGCAACTGGACCTTTATTGGAACACCATTATTTTGGTCTTACTGAGATTTACTGTCAGGGCCCTGGTCAGAATCTGTGCTGAAGATCTAGGTGCTGCTGTGGACCCTCCTTGGTTGGGGACAGAAGCACCAGATCATCAGCAAACAGTAGACATTTGACTTCAGATTTTATTAGTGAGGTTGGGTGTTGCACACTGTTCTAGTTCCTTCGCCAATTCATTGATATATACACTACCGTTCAAAAGTTTGAGGTCACTTAGAAATGTCCTTGTTTTTGAATGAAAGAATATGCTTTTGTCTGTTAAAATCACATCAAATTTATGAGAAATACAGTGTAGACATTGTTAATGTTGTAAATGACTATTGTAGCTGGAAACGGCAGATTTGTATGGAATATCTACATAGGCTTCAGAGTCCCATTATCAGCAACCATCACTCCTGTGTTCCAATGGCACGTTGTGTTAGCTAATCCAAGTTTATCAATTTAAAAGACTAATTGATCATTAGAAAACCCTTTTTCAATTATGTTAGCACAGCTCAAAACGGTTGTTCTGATTATAAGAAGCAATAAAACTGGCCATCGTTAGACTAGTTGAGAATCTGGAGCATCAGCATTTGTGAGTTCAACTACAGGCTCAAAATGGGCAGAAACAAAGACCTTTCTTCTGAAACTCGTCAGTCTATTCTTGTTCTGAGAAATGAAGGCTATTCCATGCGAGAAATTGCCAAGAAACTGAAGATCTCGTACAACGCTGTGTACTACTCCCTTCACAGAACAGCGCAAACTGTCTCTAACCAGAATAGAAAGAGGAGTGGGAGGCCACAATGCACAACTGAGCAAGAGGACAAGTAAATTAGAGTGTCTAGTTTGAGAAACAGACGCCTCACAAGTCCGCAACTGGCAGCTTCATTCAATGGTGAAGAGGTGACTCATGTGAGAGGTGTGTCATGCTGTTGAAGAGGGTGGGGCTTAAGCTGCATCCCTGTCTCACTCCCTGGTCCTGTGGAAAGAAATGTACGTGTTTTTGCCAATATTAACCGCACACTTGTTGTTCGTGTACATGGATTTTATAATGTTGTATGTTTCCCCCCACAAATCAAATCAAATGTTATTTGTCACATGCGTCAAATACAACAGGTGTAGACAATACATGGGGTGGCAGGTAGCCTAGTGGTTAGAGCGTTGGACTAGTAACCGAAAGGTTGCAAGTTCAAATCCCAGAGCTGACAAGGTACAAATCTGTCATTCTACCCCTGAACAGGCAGTTAACCCACTGTTCCTAGACCGTCATTGAAAATAAGAATTTGTTCTTAACTGACTTGTCTAGTTAAATAAAAGGTTTTTAAAGAATTACAGCTTACTTTTAAGAAAATCCCTAAAAGAGAGAAAGAGATAAGAATAACAAATAATTAAAGAGCAGCAGTAAATAACAATAGCAGTGCTATATACAGGGGGTACCGGTACAGATTCAATGTGTTGGGGCACTTGTGTCGAGGTAATTATGTGCATATAGGTAGAGTTATTATGGGCAGAAGGGGCATAGGTCTGATATGGGGGGGCCTATATAGGGTGTGGCCAGAGTTATTAAAGTGGCTATGCATCGATAATAACAGAGAGTAGTAGCAGTGTGTGGGGGGGCAATGCAAATAGTCTGGGTAGCCATTTGATTAGCTGTTCAGGAGTCTTATGGCTTGGGGGAAGAAGCTGTTTAGAAGCCTCTTGGACCTAGACTTGGCGCTCTGGTACCGCTTGCCATACAGTAGCAGAAAGACAGTCTATGACTAGGGTGGCTGGAGTCGTTGACAATTTTTAGAGCCTTCCTCTGACACCGCCTGGTACAGAGGTCCTGGATGGCAGGAAGCTTGGCCCCGGTGCGTACTGGGCCATACGCACTAACCTCTGTAGTGCCTTGCGGTGGGAGGCCCGAGCAGTTGTCATACCAGGTAGTGATACAACCAGTCAGGAGGCTCTCGATGGTGCAGCTGTTAAACCTTTTGAGGATCTGAGGACCCAAAACCTTTTCAGTCTCCTGAGGGGAATAGGTTTTGTTGTGCCTGCTTCACGACTCTCTTGGTGTGCTTGGACCATGTTAATTTGTTGGTGATGTGAACGCCAAGGAACTTGAAGCTCTCAGCCTGCTCCACTACAGCCCCGTCAATGAGAATGGGGGTGTGCTCGGTCCTCCTATTCCTGTAGTCCACAATTATCTCCTTTGTCTTGATCACGTTATGGGAGAGGTTGTTGTCCTTGCACCACAGGGTCACGTCTCTGGCCTCCTCCCTATAGGCTGTCTCATCGTTGTCAGTGATCAGGCCTACCGCTGTTGTGTCATCAGTCAACTTAATGATGGTGTTGGAGTCATGCCTGGCCATGCAGTCATGAGTGAACAGAGAGTACAGGAGGGGACTGAGCATGCACCCCTGAGGGGCCCCCGTTTTGAGGATCAGCGTGGCAGATGTGTTGTTACCTACCCTTACCACCTGGGGGCGGCCTGTAGGGAAGTCCAGGATCCAGTTGCAGAGGGAGGTGTTTAGCTTAGTGATAAGCTTTGAGGGCACTATGGTGTTGAACGCTGTGCTGGTGTTCCTTTTGTCAAAGTGGGAAAGGGCAGTGTGGCGTGCAATAGAGATTGCATCATCTGTGGATATGTTGGTGCGGCATGCAAATAGGAGTGGGTCTAGGATTTCTGGGATAATGGTATTGATGTGAGCCAAGGCCAGCCTTTCAAGGCATTTCATGGCTACAGACGTGAGTGCTACAGGTTGGTAGTCATTTAGGCTCTTCGCCACAGGGACTATGGTGGTCTGCTTGAAACATTTTGGTATTACAGACTCAGACAGGGAGAGTTTGAAAATGTCAGTGAAGACACTTGCCAGTTGGTCAGTGCATGCTCGGAGTACACATCCTGTTAGTCCGTCTGGCCCAGTGGCTGAGGAGAGCATGATCACACAGTTGTCCGGAACAGCAGATGCTCTCATGCATGTTTCAGTGTTACTTACCTCGAAGCAAGCATAGCTCGTCTGGTAGACTCGTGTAGACTCGTGTCACTGGGCAGCTCTCGGCTGTGCTTCTCTTTGTAGTCTGTAAAAGTTTGCAAGCCCTGCCACATCCGACGAGCGTCGGAGCTAGTGTCATATGATTCGATCTTAGTCCTGTATTGATGCTTTGCCTGTTTGTTGGTTCGTCAGAGGGCATAGTGGGATTTCTTATAAGCTTCCGGGTTAGAGTCCTGCTCCTTGAAAGCGAAAGCTCTACCCTTTAGCTCAGTGTGAATTTTGCCAGTAATCCATGGCTTCTGGTTGGGGTGTGTGCGTACAGTCACTGTGGGGACGACATCTTCAATGCACTTATTGATAAAGCCAGTGACTGATGTGGTGTACTTCTCAGTGCCATCGGAAGAATCATGGAACATATTCCATTCTGTGCTAGCAAAACAGTCCTGTAGTTTAGCACCTGCTTCATCTGACTATTTTCCTGCTTTAATTTTTGCTTGTAAGCAGGAATCAGGAGTATAGAGTTATGGTCAGATTTACCAAATGGAGGGCGATGGAGAGCTTTGTAAGCGTCTCGGTGTGTGGAGTAAAGGTGGTCTAGAATTTTTTTCCCCTCTGGTTGGACATCGAACATGCTGATAGAAATTAGGTAAAACTGATTTAAGTTTCCCTGCATTAAAGTCCCCGGCCACTAGGAGCGCCGTCTCTGGATGATTTTTTTCCTGTTTGCTAAATGGGGAATATAGCTCATTAAGTGCAGTTTAGTGCCAGCCTCGGTCTGTGGTGGTATGTAGACAGCTATGAAAAATACAGATGAAAACTCTCTAGGTAGATAGTGTGGTCCTCAGCTTATCATGAGATACTCTACCTCAGGCGAGCAACATCTTTAGACTTCCTTAGATATCGTACACCAGCTATTGTTTACAAATATGCGTAGGCCCCCACCGTGTCTTACCAGAGGCTGCTGCTCTGTCCTGCCGATACAGTGCATAACCCGTTGTATAACCAGTGTATAACCCGTATGTTCTTAATGTCATTGTTCAGCCACGACTCGGTGAAACATAAGATATTACAGTTTTTAATGTCCCGTTGATAGGAAAAACATGCTTTCAGTTTGTCCCATTTATTTTCCAGCGATTGAACGCTAGCTAGCAGAATGGAAGGCAAGGGCAGATTAGCCACTCGTCGCCTTTTCCTCACAAGACATCCTGATCTCTTTCCGCGAAACCTACATTTTCTTTTCCAGCAATTGACGGGGATCTGGGCCTGGTCGGGTGTCTGTATATCCCTAGCGTCCGACTCATTGAAGAAGAACTCCTCATCAAATTTGAGGTGAGTAATCCCAGTTCTGATGTCCAGAAGCTCTTTTCGGTCTTAAAAGACGTTAGCAGCAACATTATGTTCAAAACAAGTTACGAACAACTTGAAAAAACAAACAAAATAGCATGGTTGTTAAGAGCCTATAAGACAGCAGCCCTCCCCTCCAACACCACTTTCCATCAATTTGTATAGCAGGCCCTCAGGCCAGATTCAAAAGTCAAAAGCTTTTTTGAAATCATCAAAGCTCGAGAAGACTTTGCTTTTGTTTTGCTTTGTTTGTTTGTCAATTCGGGTGTTCAGGGCGAATACGTGATCTGCCATACGGTATTTTGGGGGGATTTTTTGTTGTTGTTGACATTTGCTCAGTACATTGTTTTCACTTAGGAATTGTACGAGTTTGCTGTTAATGATAATGCGGAGGATTTTCCCAAGGTTGCTGTTGACGCATATCCCATTGTAGTTATTGGGGTTAAATTTGTCTCCACTTTTGTGGATTGGGTTGATCAGCCCTTGGTTCCAAATATTGGGGAATATGCCAGAGCTGAGGATGATGTTAGAGTTTAAACATCGCCAATTGGAATTTGTGGTCTGTATATTTTGTCATTTCATGTAAGATTCCATCAACACCACAGGCCTTTTTGGGTTGGAGGGTTTGTATTTTGTCCTGTAGTTCATTTAATGTAATTGGAGAATCCAGTGGGATCTTGTAGTCTTTAATAGTTGATTCTGAGATGTGTATTTGATCATGTATATGTTTTTGCTGTTTGTTCTTTGTTATAGAGCAAAAAATATTGGATAAGTGGTTTATCCATAAACCTCCGTTTTGGATAGATACCTCTTTGTGTTGTTGTTTGTTTAGAATTGACCAATTCTCCCAGAAGTGGTTAGATTCTATGGATTTTTCAATTACAATGAGCTGATTTCTGACGTGCTGATCCTTCTTTTACCGTAGTGTATTTCTGTATTGTTTTAGTGATTCACCATGGTGAAGGTGTAGGCTCAGGTTTTCTGGGTCTTTATGATTTTTGGTTGGATAGTTTTCTCAATTTCTTTCTTAGGTTTTTGCATTCTTCATTTGTCATTGTTGTTAATTTTCTTAAGTTGTCTGCTTGAAATGTTTAGATTTGAAAGGGAAGCTGAGAGGTCAAACTGTTATCCTGTTTAGGTTTTCTACTGCCAAGTTTACACTTTCACTATTAAAGTGAAGCATTTTGTCCAGTAACTTGTCTAGATGGGGTTGAATTTGTGGTTGCCCAATTGTTTCTTTCCCACACTACTTTCCTTCCATCTATAGCTTCTTAATAGTATTCAGTTCCTTTGGCTGTGTGATTTTGCTGTGATCTGATGGAGTGCAGTACTACAGTACTACTGCCAAGAGATGAGGTATAGGTGTACCTACCAAAGAAGTCCTCTCAAAGCCTGCTATTGACTATGTACATACCCAGCGTTCGACAGAGCTGCAGGAGTTGTGACCCATTTTTGTTGGTTATGTTGTCAAAGTTGTGTCTAGGGGGGCATATTGGGGAGGGAATGCTATCACCTCCAAGTAGGTATTTGTCCTCTTGTGTGTTGAGGGTGTCCGGTTCTTGCCCAGTTCTGGCATTTAGGTCACCACAGACTAGTTCATGTCCCTGGGCCTCTAGGATGGAGAAGCTGTCATCGTTAAAGAATGGGGATTCAGGTATTACACATGAAGACATTTTTCTCTGTTGAGATTCTTTCCTCATTCACTTCTAGCCAGATGTAAAATGTTCCTGTTTTAACTAATTTAATGGAGTGAGTTTGCTCTGCTCTATACCAAATTAGCATACCCCCTGAGTCTCTTCCCTGTTTCACACCTGGTAGTTTGGTGGATGGGACTACCAGCTCTCTGTAACCTAGAGGGCAACCAGTGGGTCCATCTCCTTTATACCATGTTTCTTGTAGGATGACAATATCTGTATTTCCAATGTCTTTGATGAAGTCTTGGTTCCTGCTCTTTAGACCAAAGGCAGATGACCTCAGACCTGGAATATTCCAGGATAAGATAGTAAAACCTTTGTTTTCCATAGTTTCTAGTGTTGTTTTTGTGTGGTTTAGGCCTGGACCATTACAGTAGGTGTGAGCAGAGCATGGGGCATAGGTCTGATATGGGGGGCCCTATATAGGGTGTGGCCAGTGTTTGCTTGGGATGGTCTTAGCTGGTTGGGGTGTGGGTGGTGATGCTGTGGTCTGGGTGTAGGTCCCCTTGGCATGGCTTCTCTGGGGGGCAAGTCCTTCAGGAGGGCTCTTGCAGGTCTGGGAGGGTGCCTCGCTGGTCTGGGCGAGTTGTCCGTTTTTCTGTTGCTCCTGTGTGAGGTGCTGGGGTGACGTCCTTCGGGGTCCTGGCAAAAGTTGGGATTGCTGCCTTAGAGAGGTGGACCTGGTTGTAAAGGCTGTTCAAGTCTAGGGTGGAGTGGTGGGCCAGGTAAACATTAGGTTTTGAGGCACAGTCCCTGGAAATGCTTCCATTCACACGCTGTATGGTGACAAGGTGAATGTAATTTCGTGGTAGCAGGGTGGAGATAACCACTTGTGCGTTGGGCAAAGTGGAAGAAGTTTTTTCAATCACTCCCTTTAGTGCTGTGGCCACCCTTTCCTGCTGGGCCCTCGGGTCATTTGTGCCCGTGTGAATTATAATGTGGCTGGGGGACCCTAGTCTGTCCTCTGACAATAGCTCCAGGGCATGCCTAGATGTTTGGGCACCAGAGTTTAGACACTTTGTGTTTGGGAATAAGTTTATCTTCTGGCTTTTGTGTGTCCTCAGTGGATGTGTAGGGGTTGTCAAGAGAGCTGACAGTGGGCTGTTCTGCTGGTTCTCTAGGGGAGTGTCCTGCTCTCTGTCACACCTCAGCTTTGTCACCTCCTCCTTCAGTGCCATGTGTGCCACTTTAAGATCTCTCACCTCAGACTGTAGAGCAGCCAGCTCTCTCAGACAGCTGTCCATCTCCACCTTCTGCCCTCAGAGTCTTGTTGTGGGGGGTGTTGTTGTGCTGGTCTGTTTTATGTGTCTGTTCTGTCTGGATTGTGTGGACTAGCTCTCTGAGCTCCACCATGTCTCTCTCCAGCTCTGTGAATATATCCCTCTCAGTGATGGAGGAGCAGTTGTGGACCTGGGTGTGTTCAGTGCTGGAGGGGGGACTATCCTCGTCTGCAGGACAGTTTAAAGAGGTGTGATCAGACTGACTCAGGATGGGGGAGTCATCGCAGAGAGAGAGATTTTCCTGCTGTGCCCTCTCTTTGATCCCGTAAAAGTCCTGCTTGAGGATGCCCTGCCCCATTACTGTCTCAGACATGTACACGTTGAAGTCTACAAGTTGTTTCAATTTCCTCAATGTCTAGTATTCTGAGTGTCTGGCCTGGGACAATACCCTCTCTCTTGACATAGGGGTAGTGTGCTCTTATAGCACTGTGCCATTCCAGGGGATGGTCTTTGTGGAAAATTAAGTTGCTTACGTTCCCCTCTTTGTAGCAGTCAGCAAATAGTTTCTCTGGATCGTCCTTGAGGAGCATTTTTCGTATTTATTCCATGCAGTGTTATTTTTTTTTATATCCATGGGGTACTGTATTGTAATGACCTCTCCACAGGGATAAGCCATTGGGGCTATGTATTTTCAAGAGTTTTCACACCTCACTTCAAACTTCAGTGCTAATTGAAGTTGCAGCCAGGTCAGTTCTGTCCTAGCAGTTTGGTAGCTTAGTAGCCTTATTTATTCATCTTAATACAACAAAATGACCTAGAGATTATTGTCTTTTACTTTTCTCCTTCAGAAGTAGGTTCAGACTGAACATTACTCACTCAGTGTTGTGTTGGATGGTATTTCCAGGTTCCTCTGTGTTTCTTCTGCAGGTTTTGGTTTGTTAGACGTTTTTTCTTAATAGTCCTTGATAGTAATAGTTCATTCATGTAATTTGGACCAAAATCAAAGTTTTAGGTAAATCGTTTTGATTTGGATTGAAGGTTACTTTACGAAAAAAAATCAAGTTTATCGACATTTATCCAACTTTAAATCTATATTTTAGCAGAAGAACTAAGAACTCAGGAGCCCATGAGCTCACTACCTCTCTCGTTCTCTCTCTCTCCCACCTCTGCCTCACTCTATCTCTCTCTCCCACCTCTCTTTCTCTAGGTATCTCTCTCTTTAGGTATATCTCTACAACAGTGTAATTGATTCCCAACCCATCAATTTACCACACTGTCCAAAGGATGGTTTAATCACAGGTGAGCTGACACCAATGGTCTAGGGAAGACACACACACACACACACACACACACACACACACACACACAAAACCAGTGGTTTTCTAGGTCACTCTCCACACCATGATATATAATATTTATAAATGATGGGGACACATGCAGCCTGGGTTAGATACTACATTACATGATGTTTATTATACTGTATATACTTACATTTAGGTTGTGTCCCAAATGGTACCCTGTTTCCTTCAAGTGTGTCTTTTATAAATTGACTCTAGCTCAAATCATGTCAAATGCATATGCTTGAAGGTGGATTTGAGCTTATCATATAATGTAAAGGATTATGGATTAAACCAACGGATTTACATCAATTAAATGCAATGGATGCAACTAACAGCCTACAGTTACAGCAGCTTTCTATGTTCCTAAGCTGATAGATAGAGATGTGTTGCTAATTAGATTCACTTAACAGAGAACCCTGTCACTCATACTCCCATATGTGACACATCATGAAATTACAGTATAGAGAGAACCAGTGTGAACTGAGTGAGTCCAATTAGACACACACACACATACACACACACATACTCACACACACACACTCTCTCACTTTCTCTCACTCACTCACGCACACACACACGCACACACACACACACACACACACACACACACACACTCTCTCGAACACACACTCTCTCACTTTCTCTCTATCTCACTCACTCACTCACTCACACACACACACACACACACACAAACACACACACACACACACACGAACACACACACACACACGAACACACACACACAAACACACACACACGAACACACACACACGAACACACACACACGAACACACACACACACACACACTCTCACACTTACACACAAACACACACATGTCATGTTCTTCTATCCTCGTATGGACCTAAAATTAATTTCCATTCAAAATCCTATTTTTCCTAACCCCTAACCCTAAACCTAACCCCTATGTTTAAAATAGCCTTTGTTCTCGTGGGGACATTTCCCACATCCCCATAAGGCATAATTTCCCTTATTTTATTATCCTTGTGGGAACCTTTGGGGATTTAAGATCCCCTCAAGGATAGAATAACCAACCCACACACACTCTGTACCTATCAGACAGTGAACCCATTGAAGAAATGAACTACAGAACTGTATGAGTCAACAGGAGAGAACTGGTGTCTTGGACAGAAAAAGTTATTTTTTATTTTATTTAACCAGGCAAGTCAGTTATTTACAATGACGGCCAAACCCGGACGATGCTGGGCCAATTGAGCAATGCCCTATGAGACTCCCAATTACGGCCGGATGTGATGCAGCCTCGAACAAACCAGGTACTGCAGTGACACCTCTTGCACTAAGATGCAGTGTCTTAGGCCACTGCGCCACTCGGGAGCCCTTCCACACATTTACCAGCATCACTGGGACAGGTCCACTGTTTTAGAACATTGCCAATTTCACCAAAATAGCCTCTCAATCACAATGTGTACTACAGTGTACCACCATTGGAATTACCTTAGTTCAAATACGTTTCAAACACACTTAGAGCCACAGTCTGTAACATTCCCAGTAAACTCAACTCATGAGATATCGCCATTGATTTGGAAGAATTTGACTTTTTAAATCTAGCTTCAAATCATGTATAAAACAGGAATATTGCTAAAATGGAATGCCATTCCTTGAGCACAATGCATGACATCGTAGAAATCAGGTGTATCTGTGAAAATGGAATGGAATGCATACTTCAGCTGGTTCACATTTGGTGCAGTGTGGATTTGAAATAAAGTGTGAGCAATGACATCATACAGGTTAGCTCATCAATTGTGAAAACGTCAGACGCGAGAGAGAGAGAATTAGAGAATAGATGAATGAATAATCTTACGGATGACAGTTTTCACACCTCAGATATTGTCATGTGGTGGAGACATGAAAGTAAAATGAGTGAGGAAGAGAGAAAGAGATACAGAAAAAAATGGAGAGAGCGTAAAAGAAGCGAAGAGTGGAGAGGGAGGGCGGGAGGGAGGGAGGGAGAGCGTAAAAGAAGCTAGCGAAGAGTGGAGGAGGGAGGGAGGGAGGGAGGGAGGGAGGGAGGGAGGGAGGGAGGGAGGGAGGGAGGGAGGGAGGGAGGGAGGGCATAAAAGAAGCGAGGAGGGAGGGAGGGAGGGAGGGAGGGAGGGAGGGAGGGAGGGAGGGCATAAAAGAAGCGAGGAGGGAGGGAGGGAGGGCATAAAAGAAGCGAGGAGGGAGGGAGGGAGGGAGGGAGGGAGGGAGGAGAGTGTGGCACGGGACATATTGTAGAATGAGTCACGACAACCTGGGATCCCTGTCTCTTTCATTCTACACTCAATCTATTATTCTATAGGGCTGAATTCAATCCATAATGCCGAAGTCCAGCACTATAGCACAATTTCAATTTTAAGGCAATGTTCCCGCGTTCACAGAAACTGCATTTACGGTAAACTATGCACATGTCATCTCAATTGAAAATTACCTTTAAATTTCAACCTGTCTCTGTCTCTGTCTCTGTCTCTGTCTCTGTCTCTGTCTCTTTCTGTCTCTCTCTGTCTCTCTCTGTCTCTCTCTCTCTCTCTCTCTCTCTCTCTCTCTCTCTCTCTCTCTCTCTCTCTCTCTCTCTCTCTCTCTCCCTCTCTCTCTCTCTCTCTCTTGCTTTTCCCTTTCAGATCTTGCACACCTTCCCATTTTCCTTAGTCTCTCTGTCTCTGTCTCTGTCTGTCTCTCTCTCTCTCTCTCTCTCTCTCTCTCTCTCTCTGTCTCTCTCTCTCTGTGTCTCTCTCTCTGTCTCTCTCTCTCTCCCTCTCTCTCTCTCTGTCTCTCTCTGTCTCTTCCATTCATTCTCCAGCTGTTACATACTGTATGTAGCATCTCATCCTCTCTGTTCAGTCTTTATTTTCCAAATCTCCCTTATTCCCTCACTCCTCTCACATTAGCACAGCTTACATCCCTCCCTACCCCTCTCTCTTTCTCCCACCCCCCTCTATACCAACCCCTACCCCTCTCTCTTTCTCCCACCCCCCTCTATACCAACCCCTACCCCTCTCTCTTTCTCCCACCCCCTCTATACCAACCCCTACCCCTCTCTCTTTCTCCCACCCCCCTCTATACCAACCCCTATCCCTCTCTCTTTCTCCCAACCCCCTCTATACCAACCCCTATCTCTCTCTCTGCCTCCCTGTTTGACTCTCTAGTGCTACATTCTCCTTCTGTCTGGCTCTTAGTCTCTTTCACACTGTTGTTCTCTCTTGCCCCCTTTTTCTGACTCTCCCTCTCTCTCCTTTCGCTCCATCTCTCTGAGCCACTTTGACACTTTTCCTCCTTCTCTTTCTCTCTCTCTCTTCCGCAATCACACACACACACACACACACACACACACACACACACACACACACACACACACACACACACACACACACACACACACACACACACTAGACACAGACACACACATACTCTCTCTCTCTTTCTCTCTCTCTCTCTCTCTCTCTCTCTCTCTCCCACAAATACACACACGCACACGCTTTCTCTCTCTCTCTCTCAGTCTCTCTCTCCCCTCTGACGAGGGAACATGTTGCCTAGGAGCAGCAGCAGCAGCAGTGTGCTACACGTGGAGACAACCTCTCTCTGTAATAAACCAGGGACAGGAGGAAGAAAGAAGGAACTGTCTTTTTTTTCCTTGTCTGACCAGACTCATTGAGGAAGAGGAGGAGAAGGAAGAGGAAAAGGCTCAGTACACAGAGGGATTCAGGATTTGATTGTGACTAGGTGGACTAGGGAGAGGAGGAAAGAAGAGAAGAGAAGAGGAGGAGGAAAAGGAGGAGGAAAGGAGTCTTGATTTGTTTGTTTATCTAACAAAACTCCACAAAGAGGAAGAGGAGGAGGAAAAAGAGAAAGAGCTAGTGGGTTTGGACTGGGATAGTGGGTTTTGCGCACACCCCAAAGTCGCTACCATGTGGCAGGAGGCCTTACGGACACGGGGGCGCTACCTTTTGGAGCGCGGGGGAGAGGGTGGAGATGGGGGAGAGGGAGGAGATGCCCTGGGGGATGTGTTTGTAGGTTTTGGGGAGACCCCGACACAGGGACAGGTGTGTGTGGGTGTGCCGGGACAGAAGACCCAGGACTGGCTGTATGAGTCCTACTACCGTATGAGCCAACAACACCCTCTCATCGTGTTCCTACTGCTCATAGTGATGGGAGCATGCCTCGCTCTACTGGCTGTGTTCTTTGCCTCTGGACTGGTGAGTGAGTGTGTGTGTGTGTGTGTGTGTGTGTGTGTGTGTGTGTGTGTGTGTGTGTGTGTGTGTGTGGAGAAGCGGGTTGGGGAGGGACTGTGTGTGTGTTGGGATGGAGGGACTGTGTGTGTGTTGGGATGGAGGGACTGTGTGAATGTTGTGATGGAGGGACTGTGTGTGTGTTGGGATGGAGGGACTGTGTGTGTGTTGGGATGGAGGGACTGTGTGTGTGTTGGGATGGAGGGACTGTGTGTGTGTTGGGATGGAGGGACTGTGTGTGTGTGTTGGGATGGAGGGACTGTGTGTGTGTTGGGATGGAGGGACTGTGTGTGTGTCATGTTGATATAAAATGCAGAGCTGTGTTGACTGATTGGAGTGGTGCAGAATATGACAACAGGGCTTATTTCAAGTGCTGTTTATGCTGTGGGACACACACACACACTTGAAGAGCGCTGCCTATTACTGAAGTGTGTTCACTATTGTTTGCGTCTCAGCATGTATGTGACAATGAGAGATGAACAGGGCGAGAGAGGGTGGAGAGAGAGAGAAAGGAAGAGTGATGAAAAGAGAGAGAGACACGGTCAGACTGTGTGATTTATCATTCAGTCCATTGATGTGTTTTTCCTCTGCAGAGTGTTATAACACGTCTCGCCTCCCACAGTTAACACACACACACACACACACACACACACACACACACACACACACACACACACACACACACACACACACACACACACACACCTCGCCACCGCAGCAGAAAAGTTAGAGTATTGCAGCATCAGCAACAGAGCCAGAAGGGTCCTAAGCTGTTTTCAATGTAACAGCAGAATATCAATTCATAACTCATGATAGTTCTGGATGGATGTGAAAAAAATAACATATAGTGTGATTCAATGTGGGATTCAACCGTAGGTCTCTCTGCCACTAGAGGGTTGACTATGGGAGATTTATCAAGGACTGGGACAATATAGCATGTATAAGTGGGTCAATGTGGAGCATGTACTGTATGTAACTGTTCAACAACAATTCCTTCTTTATTGCCTCTGAAGGAAAGAAAGTTGTAACATAGGCTTAGTAATCATATAAACCTATCAGATGCTTTTATCTAAAGTGGCTTACAGTATAATGAATGCATACATCTTTATGTATGATTCCAGTGGGAACAGAAATCCAGAACCTTGGCATTGCTAGTGCCATGCTCTTACCAAATGAGCAACACAGGACGGAATACATTATACTGAGTTGAACTCTGCCATGCACTGTGTTAAATAAAAACTCCAGCCATCTCATATTATCAGGCTGCCAGAATGCTATTATATAATCAAAGCTAGCTGTTAGTTTCTAGATGTATCTTCATGCCATTTCTTCAGTCTTCTCTCTCTGATCTATTCCAGGAACACTCCAGCAACAGAACCACAGTGGGTTGTTCTTAGAATGTTTCCTTTTACCTAGTCAAAAACATTCCTGGAATAACACTCTTGGCAAAAACCCTGAATGATTGATTATGATGTCGCCTCACAGGTTGTTATCAATGACGTCGTATCTCGTTCCACTTCAAACATTCCATTCTCAGCTGGGAGGGCAAAAGCCCGTAAACTGCTCGCGTGCATTACAGCGCAAAACACCGCTGGAGCACACCTCTATCTCTCAATATAAGCCACCATTTCATTTGATTTAAAACATTTGATATAAATACAAGTATACTAGCTATACCTGACAAGTATGTATAGTTTATATACATTTTCCATCCATTGTAGGCTCTGCCTATCAAGCAGCAGAAGGGTGCATTTCCCCATATAATGTAGCTAGGTACCTAGAGAAATGTTTGCAAGCTAGCTAGAAACTTTTCTCCTACCAACATACCTAGTATAGCTAATATATTTATCCCCATCCCCTTATTTACATTGTTTTAAGATCTTTTAAAATCACTGTTGCTGCTGTGCAATGAGACAGACATGACATTGATTGATGGACCAAGTCAAATTGAATAACTAGCTAATGACAGATCATGTCAATTTGGCCAGCTAGATAATAAGCTAACTTTCAGTGTATACAACTAGGTTAGCTAGCTAGCTAGTTATCTAAATATTGTTTGATTTGCTTCCCAGCTGACAGTAATCAGACAGACCACTAGGGCAGGCTTAGACTCAAAATAAATCTTACTACATGTCCATCTCTTTACAAAAGCCTTAGCTATCTCTGATGAACCAAGCTAAATGACAGAAGTTGTTTGCTTAGCTAGCTAGCTAAACCTACATGTCAACAAGATAGGCTACCCTCCGAAATGACATAAATACTAATTACGAAAGGCATGCAGCGATATGCTGTAGAGCTAAATAGAGCTAAATGTGCACAATTGCATTGTACGTAAAAATATTAAATTAGTAGTTCTGCTTTTAAATAGGTGATCATATTACAACCAAATAATTGTAACATTTCTTAAACAATCCCTTGAATACCGCAAGCAGTTGTCAATAGTTTTAGCGGAACTGGGGTTCTCCCTGCACCCCAGCAGACAAAACAAATGTTCTGCACCTTATTGGGACGTTTATTGATAACAACCTGTGTATTATTGTCATTACTGTGTAAATATTTCTATGGTTCATGTATTGTTCCAGTAGGAATGTTATAGTAACGTTACCCATCAGCCAACAAGAATGGCACAATCAAATACTGTCCGTCTCTCCTTGCTGGCTCTAGCCTTTTGGGGGCCCCAAGAGAGATTTGGGTGGGGGGCAGTTCCACATTATATCTGAGTAGGAATGATGAGCCAAATCAATGGGGACCCCTGGGCACGTGCCCTGAATGCCCGGTCGGTTTTCGGCCATGATTACCACAAGTTTAGATAGCTGGCTAGGCTAACTACCAATCTAAACATTTTAGAAATTGCACCTTGTGTATTCTACTACTATAGACCCTGACCGAGTTCCTAAAAAAAAATTGGGGTTCGGGGGCCCCCTAGCAGCCGGGGGCCCTAAGCAACCACTTTTGTTGCTTATGGCTGGAACTGGCCCTGAGTCTCTATCTCTGCTCTCTCTCTACCTCACCTCTCTCTCCCTGATATTCTCTTTCCTTTCTCGCTCTTTTCCTCTGTTTCTGTCACATATCTTACATACTAGCAAACAAACAATAGACAGAAAGCACTCCAGTAAGAGTTGTGTTTAATGCAGTCTGTGTACCTGTGGAAACATGAAGAGGATGTTGATGTTTTTGTGGTCAGTACATCCACAGAAGCCTAACCAAAGCACCACTAGTACTGCTGAAATGTCAGACACAAAAACAACTGATCTGAGATTTTCTGTGTGTGTGTGTGTGGGTGCGTGCATGCTCGCATGTTCATACGTTTGTGTGTGTGTACGTTTGTGCCTTTGCGCGTGTGTGTGTCGTGAAGTTTTACCCTGAAACCCTGCCTGTGCTGTATCTCAGGAAGTCTCTCATTTCCTATCGAAGCTTATCTTGTGTTTTCAGAGAAAATATCCCTGAAGATTGCTCTCTCATATAGTCCTGAGGTTGCATTGCTTTAAAAGTGTGTGTGTGTGTGTGTGTGTGTGTGTGTGTGTGTGTGTGTGTGTGTGTGTGTGTGTGTGTGTGTGTGTGTGTGTGTGTGTGTGTGTGTGTGTGTGTGTGTGTGTGTGTGTGTAACCAAGTGATAACATGGAAAAAAGGGATAATGTAGTAATTGTACCAGACTGTGTGTGTGCATTATACAGTTCAGGGGGTAACGCATTGTGACAGAATACTAGCCACCCATTATAGGTTGCTATTTATTTCCCTGTTTAGTCCATTTGTTTATGTTTCCACACCCTGGAAATCTCTGGTTATAAAAATTGACTGCTATTGGAACAGATAGTTAGAATGTTGAACTACTGTATGCCTTCCTGTATATTGGAACAGATTTGACTGTTGAACTACTTATTAATGTCAGTGTGGGTTTCTACTGTAATGGTGAAACCCTTGTCTGGACTCGTGTTGTGAGGGTTGAGTCATAACCCGCAGTCCCTGCAGTTACACTACATGACCAAAAGTATGTGGACAAAAACATTGTTTATATACTATACACAAAAGTATGTGGACACCCCATCAAATTAGTGGATTCTGCTATTTTAGCCGCACTCATTGTATAAAATTGAGCACACAGCCATGCAATCTCCATAGACAAACATTGGCAGTAGAATGGCCTGACTGAAGAGCTCAGTAATTTTCAACGTGGCAGCGTCATAGGATGTCACCTCAGTTTGTCAAATGTCTAATGGGCACTAAGTCCATGTTAATGCCCATGATTTTGGAATGAGATGTTTGACGAGCAGGTGTCCACGTACTTTTGGTCTTGTAATGTATATTAGCGGGTTAGGGTCAGTTGCGGGCCTCAGATTTTCACTTTGTCACATATAGTCAGTCGCTGATTGTCTGGCGCTTGCGGATGGGTTATTAGCAATTGCGGGCGGATGCGGGTGAACAAACAGCTGACCCCCGCAACATTAGTCTGGACACTTCTGTTGTTGTTGATGTTGCTGCACCCTCTGTCTCTATTCCAAGATATCCCAGGAAGAGACAGTGATCTGTGATAGTCTTCTTCACACACTTGTCTTCACACTTCACACACCGTCAAACACATGCGCACGCACGCACACACACACACACACAGACACACACACACACACACACACAGACACACACACAGACTGTGGCACTCTTAACACTCTGACACTTTCATACTTCACACTGTCATGTTGTAACACTTCTAGAATAGAAAGCTCTAGGCTCTACAATGGTGGCTGTCCATTAAACATGACAGGGAGGGAGAGGCGAGATATGTCTAATAATCTGCATCATGTGTCGGATATTTTTTTTAAAATAAATCATGCACCTATGCTATTCCTCTACACACGCACACACACATATGGCGGTATGCAAACACACATGCACGAACCCTTCCCTCTTGCTGATAATGTTCCCTCCCTCTTCCCCCCTTATAAAGGTGGATTCAGTCAGTCGGAGGTAAAAGGGAGGTAATTGTTCTTGTAGAGAACGGCAGCTGGTAATCTCCCCCCTCTCTCTTTATCCTGCCTGCAAAATAGGCTTAAATAGCTGTAAATGGTTTTAAATAGTTAACAGTATGAAATGTGCAAATGGCAGGTGTTTTCACCACAGATAGGCTTAATGAGAGCAGTAAAGTGGTGAAAGAGCAGGACTATTCAGTTATTTAGTTACAGACCGGGAAGAGATGAGCTGTTCGGTTTGTGAGTTCATGTGCGTGTGCGTGCGCATGTGTAGGTGTATGTACACATGTGGGTTCCTGCAAGCATGTGTGTTTGCTTGTATGTGTGTATGTGTGTGTGTGTGTGTGTGTGTATGTGTGTGTGTGTGTGTGTGTGTGTGTGTGTGTGTGTCAATAGCAGTGCGTGGGTAAAATGACTGGGGAAGCCAGAAAAAAAGCAATTTTACAACCTGTGTTGTGCTAATTGGGTTGTTTGCTCTATAACCTGTTAGTTCATATGCCTTGACACCGTGATATATAGGCCTCAGACTGAGACAATATGAAGAGACAGTGGCAGAATAAACTCAAGCACACCTTTGTTTTTTCACAAAACTGGATAGCAACCTCTATCCAGTGAAGTCCACAAAGTGTATTGAATGTAACAGACAGTTACATGACCTACAGCATGGTAAACAAGTTAATGTTTTCTGACATTTTCGGACCACTAAACAACTATTGATTTAGAACCATGGAGAGTTACCGCAAGTCATAAAGAAAACAGGAGCTGCCTCCACTATTCCAGCACCATTTCAACTTCAACATCATCAAATCACCTCTGCTTAGTCTAATACAGTGACAACTAGAAGATACCAAAAACTATTTAGTCCCATCAATGTAAGCTAAATATCATGTCCATGGTTCTGATTTCTGTGTGCGTGTGTGTGTGTGTGCGCGTGCGTGTGTGCGTGTGCGTGTGCGCGTGTGCGTGTGCGTGCAAGAAGAAAAATATGTTGACTATCCCTACTAGAGAAACACCAATGCCATCATCCTCTCTTTCATGTTGTCGAAACGGTCTGTGACTCATACAGTACACGCTTTTGTTTTTTATTGTCCTAGGCTACCTGGCTCTTTTCTGTTGTCCTAGGCTACCTGGCTATTTTCTGTTGTCCTAGGCTACCTGGCTATTTTCTGTTGTCCTAGGCTACCTGGCTATTTTCTGTTGTCCTAGGCTACCTGGCTATTTTCTGTTGTCCTAGGCTACCTGGCTATTTTCTGCTGTCCTAGGCTACCTGGCTATTTTCTGTTGTCCTAGGCTACCTGGCTATTTTCTGTTGTCCTAGGCTACCTGGCTATTTTCTGTTGTCCTAGGCTACCTGCCTATTTTCTGTTGTCCTAGGCTACCTGGCTATTTTCTGTTGTCCTAGGCTACCTGCCTATTTTCTGTTGTCCTAGGCTACCTGGCTATTTTCTGTTGTCCTAGGCTACCTGGCTATTTTCTGTTGTCCTAGGCTACCTGGCTATTTTCTGTTGTCCTAGGCTACCTGGCTATTTTCTGTTGTCCTAGGCTACCTGGCTATTTTCTGTTGTCCTAGGTTACCTGGCTATTTTCTGTTGTCCTAGGCTACCTGGCTATTTTCTGTTGTCCTAGGCTACCTGGCTATTTTCTGTTGTCCTAGGCTACCTGGCTATTTTTTTGTTATCCTAGGCTACCTGGCAATGTTTTTGTTATGCTAGGCTACCTGGCTATTTTTTGTTGCCCTAGGCTACCTGGCTATTTTTTTGTTATCCTAGGCTACCTGGCAATTGTTTTGTTATGCTAGGCTACCTGGCTATTTTTTGTTGCCCTAGGTTACCTGGCTATTTTTTTGTTATCCTAGGCTACCTGGCTATTTTCTGTTGTCCTAGGCTACCTGGCTATTTTCTGTTGTCCTAGGCTACCTGGCTATTTTCTGTTGTCCTAGGCTACCTGGCTATTTTCTGTTGTCCTAGGCTACCTGGCTATTTTTTTGTTATCCTAGGCTACCTGGCAATGTTTTTGTTATGCTAGGCTACCTGGCTATTTTTTGTTGCCCTAGGCTACCTGGCTATTTGTTTGTTATCCTAGGCTACCTGGCAATTGTTTTGTTATGCTAGGCTACCTGGCTATTTTTTGTTGCCCTAGGCTACCTGGCTATTTTTTTGTTATCCTAGGCTACCTGGCAATTTTGTTGTTATGCTAGGCTACCTGGGGGGGGGGGGGGGGGGGGGAGGGGCTGACTTCCTTTGACATCCATGAATACACACCACTGGTGTGTGCATATGTATGTGTGTGTCTGCAAGTGTGTTCCTGCGGGCATGTGTGTGTGTGACAAAGGTAAACTAAGGCATTATGTTGCTAATCACACAGTTAGTGAGTCACTGCATTAATTGGTCTTTTATACACAGGATCAAATATTCATGAGCGTGGTTTAGGGATGAAATGAGCATTGGTATTAATGGCTGTGACCGTAGCGGTGTGTTTGTTGTGTGTGTTGTGCATGCGTACGTAGATACGTATGTACATGTGTGTCTGCGCTCTGTGTATGCATTGTGAGTGTATATATATTTAAAGCTCATTATAATTCTCTCTGGGTGTTTGTTCTCTGTGACGCTTGGGAAGTCAGTAGCTAGCTAGTAGTCCCCTGAGTAAATTTACTGCTGTTAATGCATTTCTCTACCCCACTAACAATATGTCCCCTTCACCTCAGCCTGGCTCCAAACACCCCGACTCATACTTATACTAGCATTGAAACGTAGAGCGCCATCCTATTCTAGCATAGAAATATAAAGCACCCATGTGTTCTAGCATAGAAATATAAATCACCCATGTGTTCTACCATAGAAATATAGAGCACCCATGTGTTCTAGCATATAAATATAAAGCACCCATGTGTTCTAGCATAGAAATATAAAGCACCCATGTGTTCTACCATAGAAATATAGAGCACCCATGTGTTCTAGCATAGAAATGTAAAGCACCCATGTATTCTAGCATAGAAATATAGAGCACCCATGTGTTCTAGCATAGAAATATAAAGCACCCATGTGTTCTAGCATAGAAGCGTAGAGCAACAATCTATTCAACCATAGAGGGGCGGCAGGTAGCCTAGCAGTAGAAGATAAGAGCATTGGGCCAGTAACCAAAAGGTTGTTGGTTTGAATCCCAGAGCCAACTAGGTGAAAAATCTGTCTGTGCCCTTGAACAAGGCACTTAACCCTAATTGCTCCTGTAAGTTGCTCTGGATAAGAGGGTCTGCTAAATTACCAAATAAATCAATCAAATGGAACTCTATTGAAGCATATTAGAACATTACTGCATTCTACCATAGAATCATCACAGAACAGCACTTGTCTACCATAGAACCAGAGAGCACCAGTGTATTCTACCATAGAACCAGGGAGCACCAGTGTATTCTACCTTAGAATCATCACAGAGCAGCATTATTCTACCATAGAACCAGCGAGCACCAGTGTATTCTACCATAGAATCATCACAGAACAACACTATTCTACCATAGAACGTTATAACAACAGTGTTTTCTACCATAGAATCATCACAGAACAACATTATTCTACCATAGAATCATCACAGAACAACATTATTCTACCATAGAATCATCACAGAACAACATTATTCTACCATAGAATCATGAAATACAAATCATAAAGCTGCAGAATGATAGACTGTATTCTACTGTTCACAGGATCACCATATGCAGGGACTTCTGATAATATTCTAGGCTCTCAATGTGCTCATGCAAAATGTTCCTCACTTGGAAAATGATGGACTTTTCTGTATTGTTCTATAATTGATAAACTCTTAGAGGGTCAGAAGGGAAGGGTAAATATTTGATTCAGACCCTGTACTCTGGATGTCAGAGAATTAGGCCTTGACCTCCATCTGGCCTCCTCTAAGGCAACAGGCTCTCACAGTCTCACTGCAAAATTAGACATTTGTGCACGTTTCTCCAAATTTCAAATAGTTTATTTACACCTCAGGGCCAGTAACTGGGATTGAACATAAGACCCTCAAATTACACCGCCATCCATGTCCACAATGCCCTAACAAAACCCAAGCCTACTAGATTGTACTAATGCTCACTGTTGCCCCTAGTGGCTGGTTTTGACTTGATTTTGGCATTAATTACGACTTGGTTAAGTAAAACAGAAAATCATTCATTCTGATTAGTTTAGGGTTGGGATGGGGTTCAATTTAGGCATTAACTCTGATTGGTTAGGGTTGGGATGGGGTTCAATTTAGGCATTAACTCTGATTGGTTAGGGTTGGGATGGGGTTCAATTTAGGCATTAACTCTGATTGGTTAGGGTTGGGATGGGGTTAAATTTAGGCATTAACTCTGATTGGTTAGGGTTGGGATGGGGTTCAATTTAGGCATTAACTCTGATTGGTTAGGGTTGGGATGGGGTTCAATTTAGGCATTAACTCTGATTGGTTAGGGTTGGGATAGGGTTCAATTTAGGCATTAACTCTGATTGGTTAGGGTTGGGATAGGGTTCAATTTAGGCATTAATTCTGATTGGTTAGGGTTGGGATAGGGTTCAATTTAGGCATTAATTCTGATTGGTTAGGGTTGGGATAGGGTTCAATTGAGGCATTAATTCTGATTGGTTAGGGTTGGGATAGGGTTCAATTGAGGCATTAATTCTGATTGGTTAGGGTTGGGATAGGGTTCAATTGAGGCATTAATTCTGATTGGTTAGGGTTGGGATAGGGTTCAATTTAGGCATTAATTCTGATTGTTTAGGGTTGGGATAGGGTTCAATTTAGGCATTAATTCTGATTGGTTAGGGTTGGGATAGGGTTCAATTTAGGCATTCATTCTGATTGGTTAGGGTTGGGATAGGGTTCAATTGAGGCATTAATTCTGATTGGTTAGGGTTGGGATAGGGTTCAATTGAGGCATTAATTCTGATTGGTTAGGGTTGGGATAGGGTTCAATTGAGGCATTAATTCTGATTGGTTAGGGTTGGGATAGGGTTCAATTTAGGCATTAATTCTGATTGGTTAGGGTTGGGATAGGGTTCAATTGAGGCATTAATTCTGATTGGTTAGGGTTGGGATAGGGTTCAATTTAGGCATTAATTCTGATTGGTTAGGGTTGGGATAGGGTTCAATTTAGGCATTCATTCTGATTGGTTAGGGTTGGGATAGGGTTCAATTTAGGCATGAATTCTGATTGGTTAGGGTTGGGATAGGGTTCAATTTAGACATTAATTCTGATTGGTTAGGGTTGGGATAGGGTTCAATTGAGGCATTAATTCTGATTGGTTAGGGTTGGGATAGGGTTCAATTTAGGCATTCATTCTGATTGGTTAGGGTTGGGATGGGGTTCAATTTAGGCATTAACTCTGATTGGTTAGGGTTGGGATAGGGTTCAATTTAAGCATTAATTCTGATTGGTTAGGGTTGGGATAGGGTTCAATTTAGGCATTAATTCTGATTGGTTAGGGTTGGGATAGGGTTCAATTTAGGCATTCATTCTGATTGGTTAGGGTTTGCAATTGGCTTAATTAAATTCATGCATTAATTCTAATTGGTTGAGTTTAGAAAAACAACTCCAGGGTTTAGTTTAGCATTTGATTGGCTTTGTTAATTCATTGTGGAGGGTGCAGTGGTCTAAATTACAGTCTCTCATTATATAGATCTGGGTTAAATCCAAGCTCTTTTTTTGCTCCAGTGGACAATTTTGACGCCGCCTCCCGACATTCTGGAGACCTACAAAAACATCAAATGTCACCTTGATTCTAGAGGGATCTTCTTGCCAATGGACCTCTGACTACAATACCACACCATCAGGCTACCTGTCACTTTAACCTGGGGGAGACACACACAGTAGCCAGGTGGGGTCATGTCAATGTAGCCTGATAGTGTTTTATTTAACTAGGCAAGTCAGTTAAGAACACATTCTTACTGCCTTGCTCAGGGGTAGAACAACAGACGTTTACCTTGTCAGCTCGGGGATTTGATCTTGCAACCTTCCGGTTATGTGCGTGCGTGCGTGCGTGTGTGTGAGAGAGGGTGTTGTGTTGTGTGTTGACAGGTTTTAAATGCTGACAGTGACAGTGGGAGGATAGAAGTGACATAGTAGCACCTTCTCTGGTCTCTGTCTGTCTGTCTGTCTGTCTGTCTGTCTGTCTGTCTGTCTGTCTGTCTGTCTGTCTGTCTGTCTGTCTGTCTGTCTGTCTGTACAATGAGTGCAAACATTTTTAATTGGCTAGGTGTATGTGATTTCTGCGGGAATTGAACACAAAACCAAAACCAATTTTTACACACACACACACACACACACTGGTTCTATAGGCTTGAAGGAGCTATTTACAGTTCTGAGGGGGGAGCAGAGGGAGAGGCGGTGTGAAGCTGTCTCCTTCAGGAATTGAGGACACAAAAAGTCTAGTTTTTCTCTCCTAGTCTTACTTCCCTCCACTCCCCCACCCTCCCTTCTCTCCCCCCGTCCGCTCCCTCTGTCTCTCTCTCCCTCTCTCCTTCTCTTTACTTCCCTTCCGCTCTCCTTCCCTCTCTCTCTCCAGAACATGGAGGACCACCTAGCGTTCCTGATCACCGTGCCCACCACCCTCTTCCTCTTCCTCTCCATCTTCATCCTGGTCTGCATAGAGTCCGTCTTCAACCGCATGCTCCGCCTCTTCTCCCTCCTTATATGGGCCTGCCTGGTTGCCATGGGTTACCTCTTCATGTTCTCTGGGGGGATCCTCTGTCCTTGGGACCAGGTGAGATGGGGTGGGGTGGGGTGGGGTGGGGTGTGTGTGTGTGTGTGTGTGTGTGTGTGTGTGTGTGTGTGTGTGTGTGTGCGCGCATGCGTCAGGCGTGCGTGTTGGTCAGAGTTGTGTGTACATGTTTGTGTAGAAGAAGAAAACTGTCCATTAATACTTTATTGTCCATTTGTCCATTAAAGAGAACGTAGCTTTTTTGCTTTTCAACACAATCCCTGGAGATACACATTCAAGTGTTTGGAGCCACAGGGCCAGCCACGGTGCAGCACTCCTAGAACCATTCTTTCAGTGGTTGAGTGCCTTGCTCAAGACCACTGTGGCTGGAGATGGTATTTAGAATAATTTACCACTAGATTTTCCTGTCAGATCTGGGATTTGACCCGGCAACCCTCCTCCCTAACCTCTACACTACCAGCTTGTTGTGTGTGTGTATGTGCTTGTGTGTGTCTTAAATGTATTTGACAGATAATACGGTGTGTGCTAATTGTTCCTCATGTGTGATTTAAGTGTTAGGTCACAGGAGGGGAACGATCAGGAGACTGATACATGACCTTTCTAAATATAGGCCTATTCATGTTACTCTCCTTACCCTCCCTCCTTCCCTTTCTCATTCCAATTTCCTTTCCATTTTATCTCGCTCTCTCCCAGTCCCTCCCACCTCTCTCTGTCTCAACTTATTTCGCAAATTCTATTTATATCCCTCTGCCTCTCTACCTCACCTTACCAGGCCTCCTTCCATTTCACCCTCTCTCCCCCTCACTCCCCCTCTCCTTCTCTCCATCCCTCTCTCCCCCTCTGTTTCTCTCCTCCTTCCCTCTCTCTCTCAACCTTGCTCCCCTCTCCTTCTCCTACCTTCTCTCCATCCCTCTCTCCCCCTCTGTTTCTCTCCTCCTTCCCTCTCTCTCTCAACCTTGCTCCCCTCTCCTTCTCCTACCTTCTCTCCATCCCTCTCTCCCCCTCTGTTTCTCTCCTCCTTCCCTCTCTCTCTCAACCTTGCTCCCCTCTCCTTCTCCTACCATCTCTCCTTCCCTCCCTCCCGCTTCTGTTTCTCTTCTTCCATCCCCCTCTCACTCTCTGCATCCCACTCTCCAGAGCCGCCTTTTCCTATACGCAGATCATGCGCTGAGTGCAGGGCCCTGCGGTCACTTGGTGGCACCCGACCAAAAAGGAACTCAGTCGGGTAGTGCACCAGCAGTTTCCACTTGTTATGTCAGTCACTCAATTAGCCCATCTCAGCAAAAAAAATGTAGGTTGCTAGGTGAGGTCGTCTAGCCAGCTATCTAAACCTTGTAGTAGGCATAATCATCACCAAATTACCGACACGCAGGTCATGTGTTCAGGGCCCTGACCTCCAGGGGGCCCCTGTTGATTTTGTTAGTCACTCACACAGACATCACATGACCATGGCATAAGTCATGGCAAAATGTGAAGAATTGTAGAAAGTGTGCTTAAAACAGCAACACTTTCTCTACACCCCTTGGCAAAATATGTAGAATTGCAGGAAACGTATCCACTGTCAAAACTGTTTTGCTCACGAGGTGGGAGGGACCCCCAAACAAATCTCGCTTAGGGCCCTCAAAAGGCTAGAGGCGGCACTGACTCTCTCTCTCCCTCCCTCTCTCATACCCCCTCTCCCTCCCTCCCTCATCCCCTCTCTCCTCCTAGCTTCTCTCATCGTGGTGGAGCTATTTTTATCCATCTCTCCATCTGTGAGAGCATAATCATACTGCATTATTAAACAACCTTTCTCTCTCTCTCTCTCTCTCTCTCTCCCTCACTCTCTCTCTTTCTCTCTCGCTCTCTCTCTCTCTCCCTCTCTCACTCTCTCTCCCTCGCTCTCTCTGGCTCTCTCTCTCCCTCGCTCTCTCTCTTTCTCTCCCTCGCTCTCTTTCTCTCTCGCTCTCTCTCTCGCTCTCTCTCTCTCACTCGCTCTCTCTGGCTCTCTCTCTCCCTCGCTCTCTCTCTTTCTCTCCCTCGCTCTCTCTTTCTCTCTCGCTCTCTCTCTCTCCCTCGCTCTCTCTCTTTCTCTCTCGCTCTCTCTCTCTCCCTCGCTCTCTCTCGCTCTCTCTCTCCCTCGCTCTCTCTTTCTCTCTCGCTCTCTCTCTCCCTCTCTCTTTCACATCCTCTTTCTCTTTCTCTTTCTCTCTCGCTCTCTCTCCCTCTTTCTCTTTCACATTCTCTTTCACTTTCTCTCTCTCTCTCTCTCTACCCCTCTCTACCTCTCTCTCTCTTCCTGTTTCCTCCTTAAACAGACAGTAATCTCGTATCATTTCTCCAGTGGTTATTTCACATTCTTAGCAGGCAGCTTCAGGAGGAAACATGTTGAAAGGAGAACGAGTGTTATTATACATTGCCTTCAGAAAGCATTCATACAGTGCCTTGCGAAAGTATTTGGCCCCCTTGAACTTTGCGACCTTTTGCCACATTTCAGGCTTCAAACATAAAGATATAAAACTGTATTTTTTGTGAAGAATCAACAACAAGTGGGACACAATCATGAAGTGGAACGACATTTATTGGATATTTCAAACTTTTTTAACAAATCAAAAACTGAAAAATTGGGCGTGCAAAATTATTCAGCCCCTTTACTTTCAGTGCAGCAAACTCTCTCCAGAAGTTCAGTGAGGATCTCTGAATGATCCAATGTTGACCTAAATGACTAATGAGGATAAATACAATCCACCTGTGTGTAATCAAGTCTCCGTATAAATGCACCTGCACTGTGATAGTCTCAGAGGTCCGTTAAAAGCGCAGAGAGCATCATGAAGAAGGAAGGAGCACACCAGGCAGGTCCGAGATACTGTTGTGAAGAA
This sequence comes from Oncorhynchus mykiss, assembly GCF_057628025.1. Classification (NCBI taxonomy): domain Eukaryota; kingdom Metazoa; phylum Chordata; class Actinopteri; order Salmoniformes; family Salmonidae; genus Oncorhynchus; species Oncorhynchus mykiss. The sequence continues at coordinate 59,313,901 of NC_143039.1, forward strand.
GTTTAAAGCCGGATTTGGATACAAAAAGATTTCCCAAGCTTTAAACATCCCAAGGAGCACTGTGCAAGCGATAATATTGAAATGGAAGGAGTATCAGACCACTGCAAATCTACCAAGACCTGGCCCTCCCTCTAAACTTTCAGCTCATACAAGGAGAAGACTGATCAGAGATGCAGCCAAGAGGCCCATGATCACTCTGGATGAACTGCAGAGATCTACAGCTGAGGTGGGAGACTCTGTCCATAGGACAACAATCAGTCGTATATTGCACAAATCTGGCCTTTATGGAAGAGTGGCAAGAAGAAAGCCATTTCTTAAAGATATCCATAAAAAGTGTCGTTTCAAGTTTGCCACAAGCCACCTGGGAGACACACCAAACATGTGGAAGAAGGTGCTCTGGTCAGATGAAACCAAAATTAAACTTTTTGGCAACAATGCAAAACGTTATGTTTGGCGTAAAAGCAACACAGCTCATCACACTGAACACACCATCCACACTGTCAAACATGGTGGTGGCAGCATCATGGTTTGGGCCTGCTTTTCTTCAACAGGGACAGGGAAGATGGTTAAAATTGATGGGAAGATGGATGGAGCCAAATACAGGACCATTCTGGAAGAAAACCTGATGGAGTCTGCAAAAGACCTGAGACTGGGACGGAGATTTGTCTTCCAACAAGACAATGATTCAAAACATAAAGAAACATCTACAATGGAATGGTTCAAAAATAAACATATCCAGGTGTTAGAATGGCCAAGTCAAAGTCTAGACCTGAATCCAATCGAGAATCTGTGGAAAGAACTGAAAACTGCTGCTCACAAATGCTCTCCATCCAACCTCACTGAGCTCGAGCTGCTTTGCAAGGAGGAATGGGAAAAAATTTCAGTCTCTCGATGTGCAAAACTGATAGAGACATACCCCAAGCGACTTACAGCTGTAATCGCAGCAAAAGGTGGCGCTCCAAAGTATTAACTTAAGGGGGCTGAATAATTTTGCACGCCCAATTGTTCAGTTTTTGATTTGTTAAAAAAGTTTGAAATATCCAATAAATGTCGTTCCACTTCATGATTGTGTCCCACTTGTTGATTTTTCACAAAAAAATACAGTTTTATATCTTTATGTTTGAAGCCTGAAATGTGGCAAAAGGTCGCAAAGTTCAAGGGGGCCGAATACTTTCGCAAGGCACTGTACCACATTTTGTTGTGCTACAGCCTGAATTTAAAATGGATTAAATTTATCTTTTTTCTTCTCACCCATCTACACACAATACCCCATAATGACAAAGTGAAAACATGTTTTTATACATTTTAGCAAATTTATTGAAAATGAAATACAGAAATATCACATTTACATAAGTATACATAAGTGTATCAGCTTTGGCAGAAATTAGAGCTGTGAGTCTTTCTGGGTAAGTCTCTAAGAGCGTGACACACCTGGATTGTACAATATTTGCAAGGTATTATTTTCTAAATTCTCCAAGCTCTGTCAAACTGGTTGTTGATCATTGCCATACAACCATGTTTAAGTCTTGCCATAGATTTTGAAGCAGATTTAATTACAAAATGTAACTCAGCCATTCAGAAACATTCACTGTCATTTGGGAAGCAACTCCAGTGTATATTTGACCTTGTGTTTTAGGTTATTGTCCTGCTGAAAGGTGAATTCATCTCCCAGTGTCTGGTGGAAAGCAGACTGAACCAGGTTTTCCTCTAGGATATTGCCTGTGTTTAGCTCCATTCTGTTTCTTGTTCATACTGAAAAACTTCCCAGTCCTTAATGATGACAAGCATACCCATAACATGATGCAACCACCACTATGCTTGAAAATATGGAGAGCGGTACTCAGTACTGTGTTGTATTGGATTTGCCCCTAACATAACACTTTGTATTCAGGACAAAAAGTGAATTCCTTGCCACATCTTTTGAAGTATTACTTTAGTGCCTTGTTGCAAACAGGATGCATGTTTTGGAATATTTTTATTCTGTAAAGGCTTCCTTCTCTTCACTCTGCAACAATGTTGTTGATCCATCCTCAGTTTTCTCCTATCACAGCCATTAAAGTCTGTAACTGTTTTAAAGTCACCACTGGCCTCATGGTGAAATCCCTGAGCGGTTTCCTTCCTACCTGGCAACTGCGTTAGGAAGGACGCCTGTTTCTTTGTAGTGACTGGGTGTATTGATACACCATCCAAAGTGTAATAACTTCACCATGCTCAAAGGGATATTCAATGTCTGTAACACAACAAAATGTGGAAATACTATCTAAAGGCACTGTATGACAGGTAGGTCAGTTATAGAACACCACTCAGGTGTCCTGTGATGATGGTAAATGGCTCAGACTATAAGAAGGAGATAAATGGCTCTTTGCTGTGAGTCAACCAGCCTGGAGCCAGGAGGAAGAACACTCTCAACCATATTGATGGAACCCAATGAGCTAAATAACACTGTCTGTAACTACTGCTGAGACTACAGTCTGTCCTCATACAGAGAGAGAGAGTGTGGGTAGGGATAAACAGAAAAATAGGGGTGGGGACTCCCTATAGACAGAGAGAGACCACAGGCCAGAGAGAAATAAATAATCTGAAAGTTTATAACAGGTTATGTTCTGCTTAGTAACAGAGGCTCTCACAATCTATCACACACACACCCATACATGCACACACACACACACACACACACACCACACCACACCACACCACACCACACCACACCACACAGAGCAGCCCTTTTAGCTGAGGAGTTGGTTGTGTCTGGGCCTGATTGAATCTCTCAGGAGAGAGCAGGTATTAGTGGAAGGCAGATTGTACTTGAGCTCCGCACACCTGGTACCATCAAAACAATACAACCCTCCCTCACACTAACCTGGCTGGTTGGCTGGCTCTGGAGCCTACCACACAGAGGAGAAGAGATGGAGAAAGGGAAGGAGAGAGAAGGGGTGGGGAGAGAGGAGATGGAGAGAGAGAGAAGGGATGGAGAGAGAGAGAAGGGGTGGAGAGAGAGGAGATGGAGAGAGAGAGAAAGGATGGAGAGAGAGAAGGGATGGAGAGAGAGAGAGAAAGGGTGGGGAGAGAGGAGATGGAGAGAGAGAAAGGATGGAGAGAGAGAGAAGGGGTGAGGAGAGAGAAGGAAGGGAAGTAGGAGAGAGCTAGAGATATGAAGAGAGAGAAAGAGAGAGAGAGAGATGAGATGGGCGAAAAGACAGAGCACTACAGAAAGAAAGAAAAGGAAAGAGAAAGTCAGAGGCATTGAGTGTGAGAGCGAGTGGGAGAGAGAAAGAATGAGGAAAAAACGAGAAACGTATGATTCAGTGAATGGGACAGGGGTCATTAGAATGCAGGGTTGAGAAGAAACAGGGAGACGGGATGCAAGGCTGGGAGGGTGGTTGAGAGGAGACGGGGAGATAATGAAGGCAGAGGGACTAGAGAAATGATAGGGTATTAGAATGCAGGGTTGAGAAGAAACAGGGAGAAAGCGAGATAAGGAAGGTAGAATGAGTAGAGAAATGATAGGGTATATCAATTTCCCCTGTTCCAACTTAACTCTTTCCAGAACTCACGCACACAAATTGGCTCCTGGAAAAATCAGGAGAGAAGTGTCTCTATTTTAAAGGTCAACAGTCATAATCATGTTGAAAGATTAGTGGAATCTGTGTGAGTAGCTGGACAGGTAGGATGACTGACAGTGAAGGTGACAGAGGAATGGATGAGACTGAGGCAGGAATTCCTTTAACCATAAAGTGGTATATTTACTGAGTAGTCTGTGCTGCATCACAAAGGAAACAAATAACATGTATCCAATCAGATTCATAATCAAAGATCAAATCATATCATTCATTATTAACATAATTTAGGGAGGTCAACAGTTCAGTTCATTAAGTCAATAGTAATCATCCGCGAGTCATTTAGGCTCGTAACTATTTATCATAAATCATGAAAGAATACAAACAGGGAATGGTTATACAATCTATAATCCCCATGATCAAAGTCTATCAGTTAGCAAACAATGACGTTTCTCATTTCACTCTTTCAATTGTCTTCATGTGTACATATAATCAATTTCAATACATATGAACCATATCGGTTGCATAATTGGCCTATGAGGATCCGTAGGGCCGTGATCATTGACAATTCACATTACACAATATGTTTGAAGCGTGCGCGCCAAGCCGCGTTCCGCAGTAATAACTATAAACAATAACTGAATGGCCCACTCTCCCGATCGCCACAGATCATTCAGATGAAAGGTAACATAGTCGGTGGACTTACGTGGATTCATGGACGCACAGAACTTCTGGATCAGATGGAGTTAAGGAAGAGAAAGCAGCGAGATCAGGCAATGGCAATTTCCTCCTTTTATGGAGTTGAGATCTGTCGGACATTTCCACCTGACCTAATTAAAGCGCCCCTGGCTCAGCTGAGTAAATGGCAATGAATTTAAGGAGTATTCCACCAACTCCATGGGCCTTTTCTACACATGTTTTTCATGAAATTGGATGATATTTGGATGAAACCAAATCAATGTATGATGACCAACGTATGAAAAATGACTATTGCTTCTACATTGATAAAGTTCCTGGTACCCTCTCCAATGTCAAACACTTGGAAGACAGGAGGTGGGATTATTAAGGGATAGGATGACATCACCCTAACTCTCATTTTACAGCACCCCTCTGTCTCAGTATGTGTAGCCCCTATATCTCATGCTGTCTGGACAGGGAAACAGCACCCCTCTGTCTCAGTATGTGTAGCCCCTGTATCTCATGCTGTCTGGACAGGAAAACAGCACCCCTCTGTCTCAGTATGTGTAGCCCCTGTATCTCATGCTGTCTGGACAGGAAAACAGCACCCCTCTGTCTCATTATGTGTAGCCCCTGTATCTCATGCTACCTGGACAGGAAAACGGCACCTCTCTGTCTCAGTATGTGTAGCCCCTGTATCTCATGCTACCTGGACAGGAAAACAGCACCTCTCTGTCTCAGTATGTGTAGCCCCTGTATCTCATGCTACCTGGACAGGGAAACAGCACCTCTCTGTCACAGTATGTGTAGCCCCTGTATCTCATGCTACCTGGACAGGAAAACAGCACCTCTCTGTCTCAGTATGTGTAGCCCCTGTATCTCATGCTACCTGAACAGGGAAACAGCACCTCTCTGTCTCAGTATGTGTAGCCCCTGTATCTCATGCTACCTGGACAGGAAAACAGCACCTCTCTGTCTCAGTATGTGTAGCCCCTGTATCTCATGCTACCTGGACAGGAAAACAGCACCTCTCTGTCTCAGTATGTGTAGCCCCTGTATCTCATGCTACCTGGACAGGAAAACAGCACCTCTCTGTCTCAGTATGTGTAGCCCCTGTATCTCATGCTACCTGGACAGGAAAACAGCACCTCCCTGTCTCAGTATGTGTAGCCCCTGTATCTCATGCTGTCTGGACAGGGAAACAGCACCCCTCTGTCTCAGTATGTGTAGCCCCTGTATCTCATGCTGTCTGGACAGGAAAACAGCACCCTCTCTGTCTCAGTATGTGTAGCCCCTGTATCTCATGCTACCTGGACAGGGAAACAGCACCCCTCTGTCTCAGTATGTGTAGCCCCTGTATCTCATGCTACCTGGACAGGGAAACAGCACCCCTCTGTCTCAGTATGTGTATCTGTATCTCATGCTACCTGGACAGGGAAACAGCACCCCTCTGTCTCAGTATGTGTAGCCCCTGTATCTCATGCTGTCTGGACAGGGAAACAGCACCCCTCTGTCTCAGTATATGTAGCCCCTGTATCTCATGCTGTCTGGACAGGGAAACAGCACCCCTCTGTCTCAGTATGTGTATCTGTATCTCATGCTGTCTGGACAGGGAAACAGCACTCCTCTGTCTCAGTATGTGTAGCCCCTGTATCTCATGCTGTCTGGACAGGGAAACAGCACCCCTCTGTCTCAGTATGTGTAGCCCCTGTATCTCATGCTGTCTGGACAGGAAAACAGCACCCCTCTGTCTCAGTATGTGTAGCACCTGTATCTCATGCTGTCTGGACATGAAAACAGCACCCCTCTGTCTCAGTATGTGTAGCCCCTGTATCTCATGCTGTCTGGACAGGAAAACAGCACCCCTCTGTCTCAGTATGTGTAGCCCCTGTATCTCATGCTGTCTGGACAGGGAAACAGCACCTCTCTGTCACAGTATGTGTAGCCCCTGTATCTCATGCTACCTGGACAGGAAAACAGCACCTCTCTGTCTCAGTATGTGTAGCCCCTGTATCTCATGCTACCTGAACAGGGAAACAGCACCTCTCTGTCTCAGTATGTGTAGCCCCTGTATCTCATGCTACCTGGACAGGAAAACAGCACCTCTCTGTCTCAGTATGTGTAGCCCCTGTATCTCATGCTACCTGGACAGGAAAACAGCACCTCTCTGTCTCAGTATGTGTAGCCCCTGTATCTCATGCTACCTGGACAGGAAAACAGCACCTCTCTGTCTCAGTATGTGTAGCCCCTGTATCTCATGCTACCTGGACAGGAAAACAGCACCTCCCTGTCTCAGTATGTGTAGCCCCTGTATCTCATGCTGTCTGGACAGGGAAACAGCACCCCTCTGTCTCAGTATGTGTAGCCCCTGTATCTCATGCTGTCTGGACAGGAAAACAGCACCCTCTCTGTCTCAGTATGTGTAGCCCCTGTATCTCATGCTACCTGGACAGGGAAACAGCACCCCTCTGTCTCAGTATGTGTAGCCCCTGTATCTCATGCTACCTGGACAGGGAAACAGCACCCCTCTGTCTCAGTATGTGTATCTGTATCTCATGCTACCTGGACAGGGAAACAGCACCCCTCTGTCTCAGTATGTGTAGCCCCTGTATCTCATGCTGTCTGGACAGGGAAACAGCACCCCTCTGTCTCAGTATATGTAGCCCCTGTATCTCATGCTGTCTGGACAGGGAAACAGCACCCCTCTGTCTCAGTATGTGTATCTGTATCTCATGCTGTCTGGACAGGGAAACAGCACTCCTCTGTCTCAGTATGTGTAGCCCCTGTATCTCATGCTGTCTGGACAGGGAAACAGCACCCCTCTGTCTCAGTATGTGTAGCCCCTGTATCTCATGCTGTCTGGACAGGAAAACAGCACCCCTCTGTCTCAGTATGTGTAGCACCTGTATCTCATGCTGTCTGGACATGAAAACAGCACCCCTCTGTCTCAGTATGTGTAGCCCCTGTATCTCATGCTGTCTGGACAGGAAAACAGCACCCCTCTGTCTCAGTATGTGTAGCCCCTGTATCTCATGCTGTCTGGACAGGGAAACAGCACCCCTCTGTCTCAGTATGTGTAGCCCCTGTATCTCATGCTACCTGGACCAAAATAGTATGACATGTTGCTACCGTAGCATTTGGTTGATTGATGCCAACAAGCATTTGAACAGTTAAATTCCCCTCAAGTGGGGCCAATTTGGATTTTGCTCTACACCAATCAAATGACATCCTAAGCGAAATGTCATTTTCAGAAAAACATGTGTTTCTGGTCTGCTTGTGTTGATGTCCTGCAGTAGCTAGCTTGCTACATCGCCCCTTTCCAAAGCCATGGAAGGAGATGGGGATTTGGACCTGTGGTTTTGACTTAATTCTCTGTACAGGCCAATGATTATGACGGCGATTCAGATCTAACAATAAAATGTACTGAAACATGTCCTCCATCTATTGAAAAGTACAGAGGGATATTGGAAAACAATATCACATCCAGCCAATGGCCTTTCTGATGAATCAGCTGCACTTCTAAGCACACTGGCAAATGTTGACCGGTGGCAACAAAGTAAAATGCCTGAAAAAAAAGTTGCCACCTTCGTTTTCAACCGGTGTGTGACACTATCCCAAAACATGAACAATTAGTCTTGGGTAGGCTGAAAGGAGAAGGGCCCAGTTACACTGAAGCACAATGCAAAACTGGCAGATGTACAGTCTACTCCTGTATAGCTTTAGAAGACCTGGAGTTAAACAGCAGCTGCTGTGGACAATGTTATGATAAACAAGATGCCGCACAGAAAATCATTGGAACCACAACTGAACAGAACGCACATATGCTGATGTGTTGAAAGAAATGTGTCTGACTGATGTTGACATTGCCTCCTGTGAAGTATCAGATGAATGGAAAAACAAGATGGCAGACCTGGTTATGAAATATCACAGCATATTTTCCGGAGGGAAACTAGAAGGTAGCGAAGCAAGAGACTTTGTGCATAGAATAAGACTGAACGATGAGAGGCCTTTCAGACTTCCTTACCACAGAGTGCCACCATGTGACTTCCAAAAACTGAAACAAAACTTGAAGGAAATGGAAGAATGTGACTTCCTCGGGAAATCGAATAGTGAGTGGGCATACCCTCTTGTTCTTGTCTGGAAACCAAATGGTGAACTCAGAATCTGTACAGATTTCTGATGGCTCAATTCGAGACCTGAGAAGGATGCTTATCCCCTAACAAATCAAGACGATCCACTGCCGTCATTAGGGTAAACGGCCTTTTCAGCACAATGGATCTGACATCTGGATTTTACAATATTCCCATAAAGGAAGAGGATCGTAAATACACAGTCATTACCACACCAGTTGGCCTTTTAGAATATAACAGAATGGCTCAGGGCCACTGCAACAGCCCAGTTATGTTTGCAGGATGATGGTGTCAATCTTTGGAGACCAGAACTATCTCCCTTTTGTGCTATCTAGATGATGGAACAGTTGGAGCTGGTTTTCAGTAGACTCTCAAACAACAATTTGAAGCTTGCCCCAAATAAGTGGCACTTCCTTCTGCGTTTTATGAAATTCTTGGGCCATGTGACATCTCAAAAAGGGATTCAGACTGACGAGGGGAAAGGGACGGCCATCAGTGAGATGACATCCTCATGGAGATGGATGGGAAAACCCCTGGACTGAAGAGGGTCCAGTCATTTCTCAGAATGATGAACTATTACTCCCACTTTATCAAAGGGTTTTCAGAAATCGCTTAGCCACTGTACTGTTTAACAGCGGGACAGAAAACCATCCCACAGGCTGACACCTGAAGTTAAAAGCAGCTGTGATAAACACTGTAGTTTAAAGTGCCCGCCTTAGTAATGTGTCTTTAAGGTCTGTCTGGGTTGATGGAATTCTACAGGGGTGAGTGTGACAAAGTGAAAATGTAGAGTTTCCATCAACCTCGCTCGCGCTGCGTGCAATGTAGATATCAAAGAACGCCGCAGTTCCCGGGCAGAGTAGTGGGTGAAACCATTCACTTCATGAATAGGGGTGATGGTAATAAAGTTTCCTTTCATTATGTGTTGCTGAATTCATAAGAATATTTGCTGCCATTGTATTAAGGTTGGCAATACGAGAGGCCTTCAGACTTACAGCTTTTTGTATTATTTTCCTTGAAAGAACTAGTGGGTTTTAAGTGCTTCTCCCCTATTTGGAAAGTTGGTCTGCCTGCTCTTCAGTCTGAGAGAGATATTCTGACCGTACTGTCAATGCCTGTCATCACTGTTTGATGTCTTTTACTGCAAATAAAAACCAAGTCAACCTGAAGTGAAGGTGTCCGTGTGCCTTTCTTCTGCGTGGCTATAGGAAGTTGGTTACATGTACTGTATATACAGTGCCTTGCGAAAGTATTCGGCCCCCTTGAACTTTGCGACCTTTTGCCACATTTCAGGCTTCAAACATAAAGATATAAAACTGTATTTTTTGTGAAGAATCAACAACAAGTGGGACACAATCATGAAGTGGAATGACATTTATTGGATATTTCAAACTTTTTTAACAAAAGTTTATCTCAATACTTTGTTATATACCCTTTGTTGGCAATGACAGAGGTCAAACGTTTTCTGTAAGTCTTTCACACACTGTTGCTGGTATTTTGTCATCCACTCCTCTAAAGCAGTGATGTTTTGGGGCTGTTGCTGGACAACACAGACTTTCAACTCCCTCCAAAATGTTCTATAGGGTTGAGATCTGGAGACTGGCTAGGCCACTCCAGGACCTTGAAATGCTTCTTACGAAGCCACTCCTTCATTGCCCGGGTGGTGTGTTTGGGATCATTGTCATGCTGAAAGATCCAGCCATGTTTCATCTTCAATGCCCTTGCTGATGGAAGGAGGTTTTCACTCAAAATCTCACGATACATGGCCCCATTCATTCTTTCCTTTACACGGATCAGTCGTCCTGGTCCCTTTGCAGAAAAACAGCCCCAAAGCATGATGTTTCCACCCCCATGCTTCACAGTAGGTATGGTGTTCTTTGGATGCAACTCAGCATTCTTTGTCCTCCAAACACGACGAGTTGAGTTTTTACCAAAAAGTTATATTTTGGTTTCATCTGACCATATGACATTCTCCCAATCTTCTTCTGGATCATCCAAATGCTCTCTTGCAAACTTCAGACGGGCCTGGACATGTACTGGCTTAAGCAGGGGGACACATCTGCAGCATTTGAGTCCCTGGCGTCGTAGTGTGTTACTGATGGTAGGCTTTGTTACTTTGGTCCCAGCTCTCTGCAGGTCATTCACTAGGTCCCCCCGTGTGGTTCTGGGATTTTTGCTCACCGTTCTTGTGATCATTTTGACCCCACGGGGTGAGATCTTGCGTGGAGCCCCAGATCGAGGGAGATTATCAGTGGTCTTGTATGATTTCCATTTCCTAATAATTGCTCCCACAGTTGATTTCTTCAAACCAAGCTGCTTACCTATTGCAGATTCAGTCTTTCCAGCCTGGTGCAGGTCTACAATTTTGTTTCTGGTGTCCTTTGACAGCTCTTTGGTCTTGGCCATAGTGGAGTTTGGAGTGTGACTGTTTGAGGTTGTGGACAGGTGTCTTTTATACTGATAACAAGTTCAAACAGGTGCCATTAATACAGGTAACGAGTGAAGGACAGAGGAGCCTCTTAAAGAAGAAGTTACAGGTTTGTGAGAGCCAGAAATCTTGCTTGTTTGTAGGTGACCAAATACTTATTTTCCACCATAATTTACAAATTAATTCATTAAAAATCCTACAATGTGATTTTCTGGATTTTTCCTCATTTTGTCTGTCATAGTTGAAGTGTACCTATGATGAAAATTACAGGCCTCTCTCATCTTTTTAAGTGGGAGAACTTGCACAATTGGTGGCTGACTAAATACTTTTTTGCCCCACTGTACATATACTCCACTTTAGACACCCCTCCTTCTCTCTAATCCTTACATCTTATGGTTCCACAGGAAGAGAGTAACAGGATAAGAAACCATTTTTTCTCCCATCAGGGCATCTGACCTGACCTCCTGACCTCAACCCCTCCTTCGCCTAATCCACAGATGTCCTCTCGTATCACCTATCGCACTCCCGTGACTCTCTCCCATCCACCCAGCACATTCCACAGCCACTCTGTCTTTCTACAGATCTCAATCCTTTATGTACTATGCGTCTGATCTATCATGTCTTTAATTTCTTAATGTTCAAAGTTAACCCTGAATCCGACAATGTTAAATTGTCTCCCTGTAATGTTCAATGGGAGAATCTCAATTTGTTTTGCTCTCCTCCGTCCTCTCCTCTCCACTTTGAAACAGGTCAAAGGTAATCGAGGAGCAGAGGCGAGAAGAGGAAACGTGGAAACAAATGCGCTTGTTTGAAATGAGACCCTCCTTCTCCATCATCAAAGGATGTTTAAAGGGGTGGAATCCCACAATAAATGTGTAAAGTGATAAAAAATGAATTTAGCAAGATATTTTAATGCTAAAACGATAAGATGCGTATCATTTTAAAATGTGTGCATGCTTTTCTCCTTCAAGAATACAACAGCTGATTCAAAGAGGGTGTGGCGGATATAATGACCGTGGACACCGCGAGGATAACCTTGTGCATCCTCTGCCGAAGTAGATAATCGAGGAGGGGAGCAGACTCCCTTGTTTGCCTACTAACGAATTGACACTCTGCTTGACCACTCAACCACTTATCACTTTCTGGGTCACGGAGGAGAGGAGGACTGAGGAGTCAAGGAGAGGACAAACTTTTCCCCAATTGAGAATCTCCCTATGACTTCCTACTTTTTGTGATGTAACATGTCAAAGTGTCCCCCCTGTTATATCCTGTGTCTTCCTCTCTCTTAGGTCTCCTTCTTCCTGTTCATAGTGTTTGTGGTGTAACATGTTAAAGTGTCCCCCTGTAATATCCTGTGTCTTCCTTTCTCCCAAGGTCTCCTTCTTCCTGTTCATAGTGTTTGTGGTTTACACCATGCTGCCGTTCTCCATGAGAGGAGCAGTCATAGCCAGCATCATCACATGTTTATCACACACAATCACACTCAGTGTGTGTCTGGCATCTACTGCAGAGGCCTTTGAACCACTGGTGTGGCAGGTAAGAGAACACACACACACACCTTTGTTAAACACATGATGAGTACACACACACACACACACACACACACACACACACACACACACACACACACACACACCATGTATCTGATGCCTCTGCCGTGACAACAATAGCAGTATTATCAGCAGCATTCTTTTTTTACTAACAAAATGCTTATTATATCCCCCGAGAGTCTAAGGGCCCAGGGCTGGGTGTCTACTAAGCTATCATATGGAATTGTTTTAACATGGTCATACCAAGGATCATTTAGCTATTTGATTTAGAATTGTAGGACCCTTGTAGAAATCCCCACAAAATATATACAAAAATATTTGATGAAACACTGAATTTTTTGCCTTACTGCTATTAGCCCATTGAATAACAAATTCACACATGGAAAACCAGATAGTCAAACATTTTATCAAAAGGAAGTCATTTTTAAAGTGTCTGTTCTGTATCTGAGATATAAGAAAGCTCAGGATTGATTTTATTTTTTACTGTGGAATTACCTGTATACCTTTTTTTACATGGAAATGCCCTGTTCACTTCCATACATTTTTTGGCCCATGTACCGGTTTACATTCAGACGAGTCCCGTGACACTTGTGGGGGTCGTAGAGCAAAACAGAAAAACACCATCGTGGGCGTGAGAGTCTCATCTTTCCATTCAAATTGGTATGTAGCCCAAACCGCTCGGACGCTATAGGCGTTTTCCTGAGAAGACCGATTTTCGGGATGTCTCCTGGTCTGACAAACACGCCATAGCTCGACCACCTTTCACCTCAGATGGAATTGAGACGCAGACCATGCAAAAAAGATATCTCTAGCTTAAACAGACGGATTTGGATGGGGATTTAAAAAGTATTATTATTATTTATTATGTCTCAAGGGGCACACGGGGGCCCTCAAATGGAGAAATTATTGTATTATTATTTATTTATTATATATGTATATTTGTGTATTTACTTTTTATGCACAGCTCATGAGGCCCCTTGATGATGTGAGGCCTGAGGCAATTGCCTCTTCTGCCTAATGGTAAGTCAGTTTGAGCTGTGGATGATGACTCATACCTTTACAGAGTGCCCTCGAACAGAGCTGGAATAGCTGAGTGTGTGTGTGTGACTCATTGAGACCCATTCTATCCAGCACATTGGCATTTATTGAGATGACTCATGTACTGGAGGCAGCTCTGCAGATTGGTCTCTAGCTGGAACAGAAGTAAAGTCATCAAATCTGACTTTAAACCTATCCCTAACCTTAACCACACTGCTAACCCTAACCTTTAATTAAGACCCAAAAGCTCATTTTTATGAGCCTATCAGCTTTGCCTGGCCTACCTAGCAGAAACCACTCAGTTTTGACTCAGGGCAAGACTCTTGACAAGAAACGTAAAACTGCTTCTATCCAGGGTCTCTCTCTCTCTCTCTCTCTCTCTCTCTCTCTCTCTCTCTCTCTCTACTCTGTGTGTCCTCAGTACACTCTTCATTACCAGAGTAGAGCTCTCAGTCTAAATGAACTGTCCTATAAAGACTGACTGGGGCCGGGGCTAGAGGCTGAGCCTCTGTCCCAAATAGCATCATATTCTCTATGGGCCCTGGTCAAAAGTAATGCACAACATAGGGGATAGGCTGCCTTCTGGGATGCAGCCTTTGAATAAATTAACTGAACACAATAACCTGCTCTACAGAAGCTAGCTAGGTCAGTGGAGCTACAGCAGGCCTTAGTGGTCATTATGTCTGTGCTGCTGGTCAATGCTAACAATATTAGTGCCTACGCAGAAATAAAAGGCTAGGATGTTGCTCACAAAGTCTGTCACATACCTGTGTGTGCAGGCAGGCAGGCAAGTGCACATGCAAACACAGGTACACACACACACAGCCACAGCCAGTCTCAATCCCTCTCAGGTAAACAAACGTGTATGTGTTTGTCTGTGCGTGTGTGCGTGCGTGCGTGCGTGTGAGCAGGTACATGCCTGCCAAGCGTGTGACAGACTTTGAAGGGTGCATGTTTGTGTGCCTGCACACACACATACACACACACACACACACACACACACACACACACACACACACACACACACACACACACACACACACACACACATACACACACACATACACCATGGTTTACTGGAAAAACCCTTTCGAGGTCTCTGTAAATAAACGTAAATGTAATAAACGTACTTATTGCCTGGTCTTCTAAAGACCTGTGTCTATTTATTTACAGGGCTTTGATGAGCCTGATGTTGACCTAGTGGGGAACTAAATGAACAAGATGTGTGTACTAGGGCAGGTTTATAGGGCAATAATGTGTTATGGAGTTGTATAGATGGACATTGAGTGATTAGAATATAGGAGACTGCATCTGCACTGGCGTCAGACACTAACCTTATCTTTAGGAGTTTCATCTTCGTGTGTGTTAGAGAGAGGGAGGAGATGAGAGAGAGATTTGTATTTCTCTTGATTGAGTCATTCACAGGTGACTCTTTCAGGATTTGACTCAAGTCTCCAATAGCATCTGTGTTCTTCTATACCCCTGCTTTTCCACCAGCTGACCATTGTGAAGTTGCACCCTGTCTGTATGAGGCCCAGTTAGGGGGTCTCTCTGATGTGTGATGCCACTGGGATTGCCAGAGGTGAGACCAAGTCACAAGCTAGTTTCAAGTCTTAATGTCTGAGTATCATGTCGACTCAGAAGTAGAACGGGTCAAATCTCGAGTCAAGTCCAAGTCGTGCATTCTAAGTTGAGTCTCGAGTCGAGTTTAAAAAAATCTATACATGCAATGTCTTGTTCAACTACAAATTGTGACCTTGGGACTATAAGGTTCTCTCTGACATTTTAGTCAGAAATGAGTTAGTCACATATAACAGATCTTTAGATGGTTCTTCATATGTCTGTGGAGATTTCTGAAAAAGTACATTTTATGTCAAAACTAGTTCTATCTGCATAAATCCATTTGAACTTGGCGCTTCTAGCCAAAATATGCAATCCAATCACAAGCCTGCACAAATACAGATGGACCAATCAGAACACGTCTTTGCCTTGTCCCTCTAAGTATGGTCTAGCTAGTCTAGCCAGCAATAATGGCCCGCAAGCAAAAAAACAACGATGTCAGGAATCTTCAAGTAAATTATGTTGTCACATCGTTTTTCAGTGATGACAGTAATTTGTCTGACGATCATAATACATTTCTTAATGTATTTGATGATGTGTTCTGACTATCTTTGTAAAATAGCATGTAAATCTTAGTGGGGCAAACACATTTTTCTGGGTGGATGCACGCCAGCAAAGCCACTATACAACTAAGCACTAAACATTACAAATGATGTGGGTGAGACACATGGGCTACTAACAGCTTACAACACAACATACACTTAGTATTACTTTCTTGGCTACAGTATTCATATCTCTGTTGCACATTACATCATTTATGCAGCAACATACAATACATTTTTGGACTCACTTTGTTGTGCTGCGCTCACTTGAACAGGAAGGTGACGCGGCGGTCCTTCTTGTGGGCTCCAGAAAGAGGCCCGAAATCCCAACTTAGAATTCAGAGTTGGATGACCGTTCAAAATGATTTTCCGTATTTTCCCAGTCAGACCTAGTTTTATCCGAGTTCCCAGTTGTCTTGAACTCACTGAAGTCTGAGATTTTCCAGTTCTGAGTTCCCAGTTGTCTTGAACTCACTGAAGTCTGAGATTTTCCAGTTCTGAGTTTCCAGTTGTTTTGAAAGTGGCAGAAGTCATGCTAGATTGATAGCATGGCCAATGTATTCAAACTTTCCTAGCCCATGGCATTACCCCCTTTTTTGTGATATCCAATTAGTAGTTACGATCTTGTCTCATCGTTCCAACTCCCGTACGGACTTGCCAAAATTTGAGAGCCAAGCCGCACTGCTTCTTGCTCACTTAACCAGGAAGCCAAGCCGCACCAATGTCTCAGAGGTAACACTGTCAAACTGACAACCGGAGTCAGCTTGCAGATGTCCGGCCCAACACAAGGAGTTGCCAGAGCCCGATGAGACAAGGGCATCCCGGACGGCTGAACCCTCCCCGAACCCGGACGACGCTGTGTCAATTGTCTAGCTTGCTAGCTAAGATTTTGATAGTGTGATGTTGACATGATCAGTCCAATCAAAGCTACGGTAGATATAACGTGATTTGACATTTTATCTGTGGCCAATGACCTTGAGCCTTCTTGGATGGGCACTTCTAATGTAAGTTCACGGCAGCACCCAAGGGGCTTTTTTAAAATTTTCTAGCTCTACCCGTAGATTTTGCGGCGACGTAGTGTCCCCATGAGTGACAGAACAATGAGCCAATCCCGGCGCAGCTAGGGAACATTACCAACCCCTCCGCTCGGTGTTTTCCGCTGGCTGCCCCACCACCACAGAAGACACTGAACTAGGCTGAAACACCTGCATTTTGGAGCAGCTCTACTTAAGAAAGCAAAAAAGAGACCATGTTTGTATGCGGCTATTAACTCAATGATGATTTATTTTTGACATTGTTTGCAAATGGATACGTGAAGCATATTAATGCTAAAATAACATGCAAAACAGGAAAGAAATTTTAAAAAACAGGCGCCACTGGTCTTCTTAAAAACTGAACATGTCTAACTCAGAAGAGTCAGCTGGAACCTTATAGCTGAACCCAGATTGACATGTCTGAGCCATAAGGTTCTATCTGAGATTGCACACCCCTACAAAAACGGATGTATAAATGTCGCAGGACTTTGATACTCTGTACTTTAGATACCTTTAAGGTGAGGACCTTAATGGGTTATGAATGAAGAATTCACTACCAAAAAGTTCTGAAATCTGGGATGTGAAAACTTTGATGCTAAATATCTCAGAACTATGCTTTGCGCAGATAGAACCTTAT